>NC_092276.1:16630166-16645166 GCF_036320965.1 Panulirus ornatus
ATAACCCCTAAATCTTCCTACTGTTGTATTTTCCTGACCTCACAACTCATAACTCATAACCCCTAAATCTTCGTACTGTTGTATTTTCCTGACCTCATAACTCATAACTCATAACCACTGAATCTTCCTACTGTTGTATTTTCCTGACCTCACAACTCATAACTCATAACCCCTAAATCTTCCTACTGTTGTATTTTCCTGACCTCATAACTCATAACTCATAACCACTAAATCTTCCTACTGTTGTATTTTCCTGACCTCACAACTCATAACCCCTAAATCTTCCTACTGTTGTATTTTCCTGACCTCATAACTCATAACTCATAACCACTAAATCTCTGTGTATTCTGACTCACAATCATAAACTAATCTCGTGTTGTATGTTCCTGAACTCACAACTCATAACCACTGAAATCTTCCTACTGTTGTATTTTCCTGACCTCTCAACAGACTCAAACCCACTAAATCTTCCTACTGTTGTATTTTTCCTGACCTCACTACTCATAACTCATAACCACTATCTCCTACTGTTGTATTTTCCTGACCTCACAACTCATAACTCAACTAAATCTTCCTACTGTTGGTATTTTCCTGACCTCACACCCATAAACTCATAACCACTAATCTTCCTACTGTTGTATTTTCCCCTGACCTCAACAACTCATAACCACTAAATCTTCCTACTGTGTGTATTTATCCTGACCTCACAACTCATAACGCCCTAAATCTTCCTACTGTTGTATTTTCCTGACCTCACAACTCATAACGACTAAATCTTCCTACTGTTGTATTTTTCCCTGACCTCAAAAACTCATAACCACTAAATCCTTCCTACTGTTGTATTTTCCTGACCTCACAACTCATAACTCATAACCACTAATCTTCCTACTGTTGTATTTTCCTGACCTCACAACTCAATCATAACCACTAAATCTTCCTACTGTTGTATTTTCCTGACCTCATAACTCATAACTCATAACCACTAAATCTTCCTACTGTTGTATTTTCCTGACCTCACAACTCATAACCACTAAATCTTCCTACTGTTGTATTTTCCTGACCTCACAACTCATAACTCATAACCACTAAATCTTCCTACTGTTGTATTTTTCCTGACCTCACACTCATAACCACTAAATCTTCCTACTGTTGTATTTTCCTGACCTCACAACATAACTCATAACCACTAAATCTTCCTACTGTTGTATTTTCCTGACCTCACAACTCATAACCACTAAATCTTCCTACTGTTGTATTTTCCTGACCTCACAACTCATAACTCATAACCACTAAATCTTCCTACTGTTGTATTTTCCTGACCTCACAACTCATAACCACTAAATCTTCCTACTGTTGTATTTTCCTGACCTCACAACTCATAACCACTAAATCTTCCTACTGTTGTATTTTCCTGACCTCACAACTCATAACCACTAAATCTTCCTACTGTTGTATTTTCCTGACCTCACAACTCATAACCACTAAATCTTCCTACTGTTGTATTTTCCTGACCTACAACTCATAACCACTAAATTTCCTACTGTTGTATTTTCCTGACCTCACAACTCATAACCACTAAATCTTCCTACGTTGTATTTTCCTGACCTCACAACTCATCAACCCCTAAATCTTCCTACTGTTGTATTTTCCTGACCTCACAAACTCATAACCACTAAATCTTCCTACTGTTGTATTTTCCTGACCTCACAAACTCATAACCACTAAATCTTCCTACTGTTGTATTTTCCTGACCTCAACTCATAACCACTAAATCTTCCTACTGTTGTATTTTCCTGACCTCAAACTCATAACCAACACTAAATCTTCCTACTGTTGTATTTTCCTGACCTCATAACTCATAACCACTAAATCTTCCTACTGTTGTATTTTCCTGACCTCAACTCATAACCACTAAATCTTCCTACTGTTGTATTTTCCTGACCTCACAACTCATAACCACTAAATCTTCCTACTGTTGTATTTTCCTGACCTCATAACTCATAACTCATAACCACTAAATCTTCCTACTGTTGTATTTTCCTGACCCAATATTTGCATAATCATATATTTTCCTGATCTATTTTCTTGATCTTACATTTTCCTCTTCCTATATTTTCCTGGAGTTCTATCCCTCATTTTATATCTATATTGTTTTCCTGTATTTTCCTAATCTTGTATATTCCCAATTTCCTATTTTCTTGGTCGTTTGTCCTGCTGCTATCAAGGTTTCCTTCATCCTCGAAACCAAAATTGATTATATCTTTCTCCATATGTATATATATACATGTGTATGTGGGCGGGTTGGGCCATTCTTTCGTCTGTTTCGTTGCGCTACCTCGCTAACGCGGGTGACGGCGATTAAGTATATTGAATATAAATCAGTAATATTATATATATATATATATTCCTAAGAGTCCACGGGGAAAATGAAACACGATAAGTTGCCAAGTGCACTTTCGTGTCATAATCACATCATCAGGGGAGACACAAGAGAGAAATATAACAGTCAGTTGATATACATCGAAGAGACGTAGCTAGGACGCCATTTGATAAACATGTGATTGTCCAAGACAGACCCAAATGGCGTCCTAGCTACGTCTCTTCGTTGTATATCAACTGATTGTTATATTTCTCCCCGTACAGTACAAGAGATGGGGACCCGCCAGTGTACAACCCCCTCCCCGTACAGTACAAGAGATGGGGACCCACCAGTGTACAACTCCCTCCCCGTACAGTACAAGAGATGGGGACCCACCAGTGTACAACTCCCTCCCCGTACAGTACAAGAGATGGGCACCCACTAGTGTACAACTCCCTCCCCGTACAGTACAAGAGATGGGCACCCACCAGTGTACAACTCCCACCCCGTACAGTACAAGAGATGGGGACCCACCACTGTACAACTCCCTCCCCGTACAGTACAAGAGATGGGCACCCACCAGTGTACAACTCCCTCCCCGTACAGTACAACAGATGGGGACCCACCAGTGTACAACTCCCATCCCGTGCAGTACAAGAGATGGGGACCCACCAGTGTACAACTCCCTCCCCGTACAGTACAAGTGATGGGCACCCACTAGTGTACAACTCCCTCCCCGTACAGTACAAGAGATGGGCACCCACCAGTGTACAACTCCCTCCCCGTACAGTACAAGAGATGGGCACCCACCAGTGTACAACTCCCTCCCCGTACAGTACAAGTGATGGGCACCCACTAGTGTACAACTCCCTCCCCGTACAGTACAAGAGATGGGCACCCACCACTGTACAACTCCCTCCCCGTACAGCACAAGAGATGGACACCCACCAGTGTACAACTCCCTCCCCGTACAGTACAAGTGATGGGCACCCACTAGTGTACAACTCCCTCCCCGTACAGTACAAGAGATGGGCACCCACCACTGTACAACTCCCTCCCCGTACAGTACAAGAGATGGGCACCCACCAGTGTACAACTCCCTCCCCGTACAGTACAAGAGATGGGCACCCACCACTGTACAACTCCCTCCCCGTACAGTACAAGAGATGGGGACCCACCACTGTACAACTCCCTCCCCGTACAGTACAAGTGATGGGCACCCACCAGTGTACAACTCCCTCCCCGTACAGTACAAGAGATGGGGACCCACCACTGTACAACTCCCTCCCCGTACAGTACAAGAGATGGGCACCCACCACTGTACAACTCACTCCCCGTACAGTACAAGAGATGGGCACCCACCACTGTACAACTCACTCCCCTTTCTGTATTACACACACACACACACACACACACACACACACACAAACACACACACACGTAACATGTACACATTAGTACATTTATGTTGGGTTAAGACGTTAATGATAATCTCACATTACATGAACCACAATACAAGAACATTACACAGAGACGTTGATCAGGTAACCAGGCTACAAAATACATCATAAACTGTAAGATAAATGAAGGTGTTCGCCATCATTTATCTCTCTTTATTACCCTAAATAAAACCCTCTGTATTGTACTGTTATCGAGATAAAAATAACTGGGCCACGTAGAGAGTGGATAACTGATTTATTGTCCCGCTCTCCACTACCACGGATAAACCCTCATTTATCTTCAATAATGTTCCACGTGAAATAAATATTAAATTGTTTACCGTCGTGACGTCACGGGACGTGGCGGGACCACCCATGCTGGGGGCCCAGGGGCCCACAATAGGGGAAGCAGGAAGCAATTTTGGGGCATAAGAATTGCGGCCTTTGACACACATGTCCAGACCCGTCCCGTGGCCACAGCTCCGGGGGCCCCACCGTGGCCGACTTCACAACCCGACCAACCACAACCCAGGGTCTCCACAACCCGGCCGCTCATTGGCCAGGAGGATTGGGGGACAGGGGGGGAGGGGGGATTACGACGTCCCGAGGGATTTCTTCAAGTGGGGGATTAGCATTTGGTGTTCGTGGGGATAATTGTCGTGTTTGAATAATATTTGTCAACACGATCGGGTATGTCCAGCGGCCATGTGTGTGTGTGGCCAGGTCGGGGTGTAGCGCCCACCACGCACGGGTGGGTGGCCAGGTCGGGTGTAGCGCCCACCACGCACGGGTGGGTGGGTGGGTGGCCAGGCCTGGTACTGGAACATACCACTGGTGAAATGTACTATGTCCACACTGAGGGTGGGCCCCATCTCCACCCTGACCCACACACTCAGGGCGGCCCACCTCCACCCTCACCCACACACTGAGGGGCACATCTCCACCCTCACCCACACACTGAGGGCGGGCCCATCTCCACCCTCACCCACACACTGAGGGCGGGCCCATCTCCACCCTAACCCACACTGAGGGAGCCATCTCCACCCTGAACCACACACTGAGGGTGGGCCCATCTCCACCCTCACCCACACACTCAGGGCGGCCCATCTCCACCCTGACCCACACACTGAGGGAGCCATCTCCACCCTCACCCACACACTGAGGGTGGGCCCATCTCCACCCTCACCCACACACTGAGGGAGCCATCTCCACCCTGACCCACACACTGAGGGGCCCATCTCCACCCTCACCCACACACTGAAGGAGCCATCTCCACCCTGACCCACACACTGAGGGAGCCATCTCCACCCTGACCCACACACTGAGGGGCCCATCTCCACCCTCACCCACACACTGAGGGGCCCATCTCCACCCTGACCCACACACTGAGGGGGGCCATCTCCACCCTGACCCACACACTGAGGGAGCCATCTCCACCCTGACCCACACACTGAGGGCGGGCCCATCTCCACCCTGACCCACACACAAAGCTGGGCCCATCTCCACCCTGACCCACACACTGAGGGGCCCATCTCCACCCTGACCCACACACTGAGGGCGGGCCCATCTCCACCCTGACCCACAAACTGAGGGGCCCATCTCCACCCTGACCCACACACTGAGGGTGCCATCTCCACCCTGACCCACACACTGAGGGGCCCATCTCCACCCTGACCCACACACTGAGGGAGCCATCTCCACCCTGACCCACACACTGAGGGTCCTATCTCCACCCTGACCCACACACTAAGGGTCCTATCTCCACCCTGACCCACACACTGAGGGAGCCATCTCCACCCTGACCCACACACTGAGGGACCCATCTCCGCCCTGACCCACACACTGAGGGGCCCATCTCCACCCTCACCCACACACTGAGGGAGCCATCTCCGCCCTGACCCACACACTAAGGGTCCTATCTCCACCCTGACCCACACACTGAGGGACCCATCTCCACCCTCACCCACACACTGAGGGGCCCATCTCCACCCTCACCCACACACTGAGGGGGGCATCTCCACCCTGACCCACACACTGAGGGGCCCATCTCCACCCTGACCCACACACTGAGGGGCCCATCTCCACCCTCACCCACACACTGAGGGGCCCATCTCCACCCTCACCCACACACTGAGGGGGGCATCTCCACCCTGACCCACACACTGAGGGGCCCATCTCCACCCTGACCCACACACTGAGGGGCCCATCTCCACCCTCACCCACACACTGAGGGGCCCATCTCCACCCTGACCCACACACTGAGGGTGCCATCTCCACCCTGACCCACACACTGAGGGGCCCATCTCCACCCTGACCCACACACTGAGGGGCCCATCTCCACCCTCACCCACACACTGAGGGGCCCATCTCCACCCTCACCCACACACTGAGGGGGGCATCTCCACCCTGACCCACACACTGAGGGGCCCATCTCCACCCTGACCCACACACTGAGGGACCCATCTCCACCCTGACCCTCCAGGTTGTCCAGTCCACCAAGCTTCCAACCCTGTCCCACCCCCTACTGTCTCACTAGGCCCCAGTCCCCTCCAGGTTGTCCAGTCCACTAAGCTTGTGGGTGTGACTGTGGAGGATAAGCTAAGCTGGAAGAAACATGTCAGCTGCATCATCATGCAATACTCCACCTAGCACCATCCTCTCTACATTCTCCCTACACTCCCTCACTCCCTCACTCACTTACTCACTCACTCATTCACTCACTCGCTCCCTCACTCACTCCCTCACTCACTCACTCCCTCACTCACTCACGCCCTCACTCACTCACTCACTCCTTCACTCACTCACTCACTCCCTAACTCACTCACTCCCTCACTCACTCACGCCCTCACTCACTCACTCACTCCCTCACTCACTCCCTCACTCACTCACTCCCTCACTCACTCACGCCCTCACTCACTCCCTCACTCACTCCCTCACTCTCTCACTCACTTACTCACTCACTCCCTCACTCACTCACTCCCTCACTCACTCCCTCACTCACTCACTCCCTCACTCACTCACGCCCTCACTCACTCACTCACTCCCTCACTCACTCACTCGCTCACTCACTCCCTCACTCACTCACTCCCCACTCACTCACTCCCTCACTCACTCACTCACTCCTTCACTCACTCACTCGCTCCCTCACTCCCTCACTCACTCCCTCACTCACTCATTCACGGAACTCACCCACATCTATACAACTGTCATGCAAGCCATATCATCTTTCTATATATATTCTACATACCATTTCTCCTCCTTACTCGCGAATGCCATACAAATCCCAGTGATGCTATATCTATATCTATATATATATATATATATATATATATATATATATATATATATATATATATATATATATTGAGAGAGGGAAAGATATCCAATATCAACGCTTCGTGGTGGTTGCTGTGTGCCCTGGCGTGGCGTTCCCAGCGTACCGAAGGAACTCCAGAGTTCCTGGAACCACTCCAGTTTGGCTCCCTCCCAGGAGAGAGAGAGAGAGAGAGAGAGAGAGAGAGAGAGAGAGAGAGAGAGAGAGAGAGAGAGAGAGAGAGGGTAAATATGTATTCACATATGGAAATGAGCGAAGGGATTATCTCTCTTTTTTTTCTCTCTCTCTTTTTCCCGCGTCAGTTGAGAGAGGAAGGAGGTGAGGGACGAGGATGGAGACACCTGCGTCACCTCCTGTCCCCTCCTCCCCCTTGTGGCACTCCCAGCTGGGTATGCAACGAGCTCAATGATTGGCTACTGACTGTGACGCACAAGTTCCTTTCCATACTAGGTATGTAAGGAGGTCACTGATTGGCTAACAACTGTGACGTACAAGTCTGCCTGCCAGGTATGTAAGGAGGGCACTGAATGGCTACTGATCGTGACGTACAAGTCTCTTTGCCTGCTAGGTATGTAAGGGGCTCAGTGGGTGGCTAGTGGTCGTGACGTACAAGTCTCTTTGCCTTATAGGTATGTAAGGAGCTCAGTGATTGGCTAGTGATCGTGACGTACAAGTCTCTTCGCCTGCTAGGTATGTAAGGAGCTCAGTGATTGGCTAGTGATCGTGACGTACAAGTCTCTTTGCCTGCTAGGTATGTAAGGAGCTCAGTGATTGGCTAGTGATCGTGACGTACAAGTCTCTTTGCCTGCTAGGTATGTAAGGAGCGCAGTGACTGGCTAGTGATCGTGACGTACAAGTCTCTTTGCCTGCTAGGTATATAAGGAGATCAGTGATTGGCTAGTGATCGTGACGTACAAGTCTCTTTGCCTTATAGGTATGTAAGGAGCTCAGTGATTGGCTAGTGATCGTGACGTACAAGTCTCTTTGCCTGCTAGGTATGTAAGGAGCTCAGTGGGTGGCTAGTGATCGTGACGTACAAGTCTCTTTGCCTTATAGGTATGTAAGGAGCTCAGTGATTGGCTAGTGATCGTGACGTACAAGTCTCTTTGCCTGCTAGGTATGTAAGGAGCTCAGTGATTGGCTAGTGATCGTGACGTACAAGTCTCTTTGCCTGCTAGGTATGTAAGGAGCTCAGTGATTGGCTAGTGATCGTGACGTACAAGTCTCTTTGCCTGCTAGGTATGTAAGGAGCTCAGTGATTGGCTAGTGATCGTGACGTACAAGTCTCTTTGCCTGCTAGGTATGTAAGGAGCTCAGTGATTGGCTAGTGATCGTGACATACAAGTCTCTTTGCCTGCTAGGTATGTAAGGAGCTCAGTGATTGGCTAGTGATCGTGACGTACAAGTCTCTTTTCCTTATAGTTATGTAAGGAGCTCAGTGATTGGCTAGTGATCGTGACGTACAAGTCTCTTTGCCTGCTAGGTATGTAAGGGGCTCAGTGGGTGGCTAGTGATCGTGACGTATAAGTCTCTTTGCCTGCTAGGTATGTAAGGAGCTCAGTGATTGGCTAGTGATCGTGACGTACAAGTCTCTTTGCCTGCTAGGTATGTAAGGAGCTCAGTGATTGGCTAGTGATCGTGACGTACAAGTCTCTTTTCCTTATAGGTATGTAAGGAGCTCAGTGATTGGTTAGTGATCGTGACGTAAAAGTCTCTTTGCCTGCTAGGTATGTAAGGGGCTCAGTGGGTGGCTAGTGATCGTGACGTACAAGTCTCTTTGCCTGCTAGGTATGTAAGGAGCTCAGTGATATGCTAGTGATCGTGACGTACAAGTCTCTTTGCCTGCTAGGTATGTAAGGAGCTCAGTGATTGGCTAGTGATCGTGACGTACAAGTCTCTTTGCCTGCTAGGTATGTAAGGAGCTCAGTGATTGGCTAGTGATCGTGACGTACAAGTCTCTTTGCCTGCTAGGTATGTAAGGAGCTCAGTGATTGGCTAGTGGTCGTGACGTACAAGTCTCTTTGCCTTATAGGTATGTAAGGAGCTCAGTGATTGGCTAGTGATCGTGACGTACAAGTCTCTTTGCCTGCTAGGTATGTAAGGGGCTCAGTGGGTGGCTAGTGATCGTGACGTACAAGTCTCTTTGCCTGCTAGGTATGTAAGGAGCTCAGCGATTGGCTAGTGATCGTGATGTACAAGTCTCTTTGCCTGCTAGGTATGTAAGGAGCTCAGTGATTGGCTAGTGATCGTGACGTACAAGACTCTTTTCCTTATAGGTATGTACGGAGCTCAGTGATTGGTTAGTGATCGTGACGTACAAGTCTCTTTGCCTGCTAGGTATGTGAGGGGCTCAGTGGGTGGCTAGTGATCGTGACGTACAAGTCTCTTTGCCTGCTAGGTATGTAAGGAGCTCAGTGATTGGCTAGTGATCGTGACGTACAAGTCTCTTTGCCTGCTAGGTATGTAAGGAGCTCAGTGATTGGCTAGTGATCGTGACGTACAAGTCTCTTTGCCTGCTAGGTATGTAAGGAGCTCAGTGATTGGCTAGTGATCGTGACGTACAAGTCTCTTTGCCTGCTAGGTATGTAAGGAGCTCAGTGATTGGCTAGTGATCGTGACGTACAAGTCTCTTTGCCTGCTAGGTATGTAAGGGGCTCAGTGGGTGGCTAGTGATCGTGACGTACAAGTCTCTTTGCCTGCTAGGTATGTAAGGAGCTCAGTGATATGCTAGTGATCGTGACGTACAAGTCTCTTTGCCTGCTAGGTATGTAAGGAGCTCAGTGATTGGCTAGTGATCGTGACGTACAAGTCTCTTTGCCTGCTAGGTATGTAAGGAGCTCAGTGATTGGCTAGTGATCGTGACGTACAAGTCTCTTTGCCTGCTAGGTATGTAAGGAGCTCAATGATTGGCTAGTGATCGTGACGTACAAGTCTCTTTGCCTTATAAATATGTAAGGAGCTCAGTGATTGGCTAGTGATCGTGACGTACAAGTCTCTTTGCCTGCTAGGTATGTAAGGAGCTCAGTGATTGGCTAGTGATCGTGACGTACGTCTCTTTTCCTTATAGTTATGTAAGGAGCTCAGTGATTGGCTAGTGATCGTGACGTACAAGTCTCTTTGCCTGCTAGGTATGTAAGGGGCTCAGTGGCTGGCTAGTGATTGTGACGTACAAGTCTCTTTGCCTGCTAGGTATGTAAGGGGCTCAGTGATTGGTTACTGATCGTGATGTACAAGTCTCTTTGCCTGCCAGGTATGTAAGGGGCTCAGTGATTGGCTAGTGATCATGACGTACAAGTCTCTTTGCCTGCCGGATATCTAAGAAGCTCTGTGATTGGCTACTGATCGTGACCTAGCAATCCGTCGCACCAAATGAAAATATTCTTTTGAATGCTTAAATCTTCCCCAGACTCCCGACCGACGGCACGACCCTTGTGCACGACAAAAACGACTTTGTGCACGACGGTACGACCCTTGCGCCAGATGATACGACCCTTGTGCACGACAAAAACGACCTTGTGCACGACGGCACGTCCCTTGTGCATGAAGGTACGACCCTTGTGCACGACGATACGACTTTGTGCATTATGGTACGACCCTTGTGCACGAAGGTACGACTTTGTATATGATGGTACAACCCTTGTGCACGACGATACGACTTTGTACATGATGGTACGACCCTTGTACACGATGGTACGACCTTGTACATGGTATGACCTTTGTGCATGCAGGTACGACCCTTGTGCACGACGATACGATCTTGTGCATCATGGTACGACCCTTGTGCATGATGGGACGACCCTTGTGCACGATGGGACGACCTTGTACATGATGGTACGACCTTTGTGCATGAAGGTAAGACCCTTGTGCACGACGATACGACCTTGTGCATCATGGTATGACCCTTGTGCACGATGGGACGACCCTTGTGCACGATGGGACGACCCTTGTGCACGATGGGACGACCTTGCACATGATGGTACGACCTTTGTGCACGACGATACGGCCTTGTGCCTGATGGTACGACCCTTGCGCACAACGATACGACCTTGTGCATGATAGTACGACCCTTGTGCACGACGATACGACCTTGTGCATGATGGTACGACCCTTGTGCACGACGATACGACCTTGTGCATGATGGTACGACCCTTGTGCACGATGGTACGATCTTTGTGCACGATCGTAGGACTTTGAGGACGACGTTACGATCCTTGTGTACGACAACACGACCTTGTGCACGACAGTGCGACCCTTGTGCACGACAGTGCGACCATTGTGCAAGACGGTGCGACCCTTGAGTAAGACGTACGACCTTTGTAAATGATTACCTGGCTTTTGACCCGATCGTTAAGAGCAGGTCAAAGTCCAAGGCCATCATCCCAAGGGTCGTACCGTCGTGCTAAGGGGCTGTATACCGTCGTGCTCAAGGGTCGTACCGTCGTGCTCCAGGTGGTAATAAGCTGTACCTCACACTAGGACTGTGTGATCACCACAAACGACCCAGAACCATCTAACTGCCTCGTGTGATGATCCCCCTTAAACAACCCTTGACCCCCCCTGACCCCCCCCCCCCAGCCCCCCAGTCGTCCTCACTATGTAATTGTTTTGCCCCCGACGCCACCGCCAGAAAGCATTAGGTCGAAAGCCCCATGAGTCCGCGGGTGTTTACCTGGCCCTTAAGAGCCGCTAAACCCCCAGCCATTTTCTGGTATGTTGGTCACCAAGGAGAGAGAGAGAGAGAGAGAGAGAGAGAGAGAGAGAGGGGGGCAGGGATTGCTCCAACCCCACCAGCAGGCCAGGGATGTGCTCCAACCCCACCACCAGGCCAGGGATGTGCTCCAACCCCACCAGCAGGCCAGGGATGTGCTCCAACCCCTCCAGCAGGCCAGGTATGGGCTCCAACCCCATCAGCAGGCCAGGGATGTGCTCCAACCCCACAAGCAGGACAGGGATATGCTCCAACCCCACCAGCAGGCTAGGGATGTGTTCCATCCCACCGGTAGGTCAGGGATGTGCTCCAACCCCACCAGCAGGTCAGGGATGTGCTCCAACCCCACCACCAGGCCAGGAATGTGCTCCAACCCCACCAGCAACAGGCCAGGGATGTGCTCCAACCCCACCACCAGGCCAGGGATGTGCTCCAGCCCCACCACCAGCAGGCCAGGGATGTGCTCCAACCCCACCACCAGGCCAGGGATGTGCTCCAACCCCACCAGCAGGCCAGGGATGTGCTCCAACCCCACCACCAGGCCAGGGATGTGCTCCAACCCCACCACCAGGCCAGGGATGTGCTCCAACCCCACCACCAGGCCAGGGATGTGCTCCAACCCCACCACCAGGCCAGGGATGTGCTCCAACCCCACCAGCAGGCCAGGGATGTGCTCCAACCCAACCAGCAGGTCAGGGATGTGCTCCAACTCCACCAGCAGGCCAGGGATTTTCACCCCACCAGCAGGTCAGGGATGTGCTTCAACCCCACCACCAGGCCAGGGATGTGCTCCAACCCCACCACCAGGCCAGGGATGTGCTCCAACCCCACCACAGGCCAGGATGTGCTCCAACCCCACCAGCAGGCCAGGATGTGCTCCAACCCCACCACAGGCCAGGGATGTGCTCCAACCCCACCACCAGGCCAGGGATGTGCTCCAAACCCACCAGCAGGCCAGGGATGTGGCTAACCCACCAATTCAAACCCCCCCAGCAGGCCAGGGATGTGCTCCAACCGCACCACCAGGCCAGGGATGTGCTCCAACCCCACCACCAGGCCAGGGATGTGCTCCAACCCCACCAGCAGGTCAGGGATGTGCTCCAACTCCACCAGCAGGCCAGGGATGTGCTACCCCACCAGCAGGCCAGGGATGTGCTTCAACCCCACCAGCAGGTCAGGGATGTGCTCCAACTCCACCAGCAGGCCAGGGATGTGCTACCCCACCCGCAGGCCAGGGATGTGCTCCAACCCCACCACCAGGCCAGGGATGTGCTCCAGCCCCACCACCAGCAGGCCAGGGATGTGCTCCAACCCCACCACAAGGCCAGGGATGTGCTAAAACCCCACCAGCAGGTCAGGGATGTGCTCCAACCCCACCACCAGGCCAGGGATGTGCTCCAACCCCACCAGCAGGCTAGGAATGTGCTCCAACCCCACCAGCAGGCCAGGGATGTGCTCCAACCCCACCAGCAGGCCAGGGATGTGCTCCAACCCCACCACCAGGTCAGGGATGTGCTCCAACCCCACCACCAGCAGGCCAGGGATGTGCCCCAACCCCACCATCAGGCCAGGGATGTGCTCCAACCCCACTAGCAGGCCAGGGATGTGCTCCAACCCCACCACGAGGCCAGGGATGTGCTCCAACCCCACCAGCAGGTCAGGATGTGATCAACCCCACCAGCAGGCTAGGGATGTGCTTCAACCTCATAGCAGGCAAGGGATGTGCTCAAACCCCACCAGCAGGGCCAGGGATGTGCTCCAAACACCACCAGCAGGCCAGGGTATGTGCTCCAACCTCACTAGCAGGCCGGGGTTGTGCTCAACCACCGCAGGCCAGAGAGATGTGCTCCAACCCCACCAGCCGGGCCAGGAATGTGGCTCCAACCCACCACCAGGCCAGGGATGTGCTCCAACTCACCTAGCAGGCCGGGATGTGCTCCAATAGTGCCCCCACCACCAGGCCGGGATGTGCTCACAACCCCACCAGCAGGCCAGGGGATGTGCTCCAACCCCACCACTCGGCCAGGGATGTGCTCCAACCCCCCCAGCAGGCCTAGGGATGTGCTCCAACCCCCAGCCAGGCCAGGGATGCTGCTCCACCCCCACCAGCAGGCCTAGGAATGTGCTCCAACTCCCACAGCAGGCCAGGGATGTGCTCCAACCCCACCAGCAGGCCAGGGATGTGCTCCAACCCCACCAGCAGGCCAGGGATGTGCTCCAACCCCACCACCAGGCCAGGGATGTGCTCCAACCCCACCACCAGGCCAGGGATGTGCTCCAACCCACCAGCAGGCCAGGGATGTGCTCCAACCCCACCACCAGGCCAGGGATGTGCTCCAACCCCACCACCAGGCCAGGGATGTGCTCCAACCCCACCAGCAGGCCAGGGATGTGCTCCAACCCCACCACCAGGCCAGGGATGTGCTCCAACCCCACCAGCAGGCCAGGGATGTGCTCCAACCCCACCAGCAGGCCAGGGATGTGCTCCAACCCCACCACCAGGCCAGGGATGTGCTCCAACCCCACCACCAGGCCAGGGATGTGCTCCAACCCCACCACCAGGCCAGGGATGTGCTCCAACCCCACCACCAGGCCAGGGATGTGCTCCAACCCCACCAGCAGGCCAGGGATGTGCTCCAACCCCACCACCAGGCCAGGGATGTGCTCCAACCCCACCACCAGGCCAGGGATGTGCTCCAACCCCACAAGCAGGAGAGGGATATGCTCCAACCCCACCAGCAGGCCAGGGATGTGCTCCGACCCCACCAGCAGGCCAGGGATGTGCTCCAACCCCACCAGCAGTTCAGGGATGTGCTCCAACCCCACCAGCAGGCCAGGGATGTGCTCCAACCTCACTAGCAGGCCGGGGATGTGCTCTAACCCCACCAGCAGGCCAGGGATGTGCTTCAACCCCACCAGCAGGCCAGGGATGTGCTCCAAACCCCACCAGCAGGCCAGGGATGTGCTCCAACCCCACCAGCAGGCCAGGGATGTGCTTCAATCCCACCAGCAGGTCAGGGATATGCTCCGACCCCACCTCCAGGCCAGGGATGTGCTCCAACCCCACCAGCAGGCCAGGGATGTGCTCCAACCCCACCAGCAGGCCAGGGATGTGCTCCAAACCCCACCAGCAGGCCAGGGATGTGCTTCAACCCCACCA
>NC_092276.1:16650166-16702666 GCF_036320965.1 Panulirus ornatus
CTGAATTGGAACTTGTGAAGCAAGGGGATGGCCATGTTGTTGCCAGAACAAGAGCGGCATGCACAGAGGAGCATGAGACTGGGGACTAAAGTGTGCTGTCATGCACAGAGGAGCATGAGACTGGGGACTAAAGTGTGGTGTCATGCACAGAGGAGCATGAGACTGGGGACTAAAGTGTGCTGTCATGCACAGAGGAGCATGAGACTGGGGACTAAAGTGTGGTGTCATGCACAGAGCATGACACCGGAAAGGCATAATACGGCTCCTGTGGTGGTGGTGGTGGTGGTAGATGTGTGGTGGACCACCAGGTGTCTGCTCTGATGAATTTGTGAGAAAAAGACTTAAGAGAAACGGAAGGATGGGTCTGTGGAATCTATTGACACCGGAGAAAGTGTGTAAGGTTAACAGAGAGAGAGAGAGAGAGAGAGAGAGAGAGAGAGAGAGAGAGAGAGAGAGAGAGAGAGAGAGAGAGAGAGAGAGAGAGAGAGAGACCTTGTGGAAGGTGATGGTGGTCCTCCGTCCAGGAGGTGTGATGCCGCCATGGCTGTTTGATCCGTCCCTCTGGACGGGGCGGTGAGGGAGGGGAATGCATGGGGTCATGGATGAAGACGCAGGACATGCGGTGGGCAACGAAAACGGACAGCAAGAGCCAGGAAAGTTACGTGCTTCGATGACGCCTTCTTCTGGAGAATGATCCTCCTGACGGTGTCGTTGTCGAGGGGCTGGTGTGTGTGTGTGTGTGTGTGTGTCTATACACTAGCTTTACTTGCTGACTTCAGACACTTGAGGTGTTGATGCCTGAGTCTGGGGTACTGTGCGAAAGACGTGTGCGAAAGACGGAGTGCGAGAGTAATGGTGATCAGAGGTGAGGCCATGGAGGCGCGAGGGACACTGAGAATGGCGGGGGACAAGGACCCGGAGGACGTGAAGTGTCCTGGGTACCTGGGAGAGGACATGGCGGCAGGGGAGGAGGGAGGAGGGGACGACCAGGAGGGCTTGAATCATAGCGTGGGAGACGAGGACTGTGGTCCCGGGATACGGCTGATGGTGTAGTAGGGGGGGGGGAGGGGGAGAGGACGTGAGGCTTGTGACGTGAACGCCGAGGACAGAGGGACGAGGGACGTGAGAGACAAGGAGATCTGAGGAGGATGCGCGGTGCGAGGCAGGTTGGCCGCGCCTGGCATGACGCGGTAAAGAGACAGACGGAGGCGCGGTAGAAGGCGCTGGCTGACTGAGGACGGCCAAGGATGAGGGAAGATGGAGAGACTGAGGGAGTCACGGACAGGAGGAGACTGAGGAGAAGACAGAAGGATGCACTGATGGAAGCTCTGGGGTACCAGGGCTGGAATATTAGTATAGGTAAGAAATATACATACGATAGAACGAATTGAAATCCCTGTGGTATATGGGAGGCGACGTGCCCCTTCATCAAGACATGCCAGCTAGACAACGAAGAAGTGCAAGTGAGGCCATTGTTCTTGTGTTCCTGACGCTACCTCGCTCCAACCAGAGAAGAAATCAGACACACATATATAAAGATAGATAAATAAACAGGTCGATAAATAGATAGACATGCGGGAATGCAGAGGGTAGACACGGCGCCTATGGAACATGATAATTAACTGGTCTGTATAAACGAACAGATTGATCTGCTTCTCATTCAGTGGATGTAACACAAGGGGAGGGATCCCTCCGAGCATCGCCAGCCTCCACCTCAAAGACGCCGAGCAGGATCTGATCCCTTCTAATCCCTAATCTCACGTTCCTAATCCCTCCTCCCCTTTTGGTGGGTAAGAGAGCTGAAGCCGCTCCACCTCCGCCTCGCTGGCTCGGGATTTCGGAGTTTATAGTCCGTGGCGGAGGAGGAGGAGGAGGCGGAGGAGGAGGAGGAGGAGGAGGAGGAGGTATAGTCCCTGGTGGAGGAGGAGGAGGAGGAGGAGGAGAGTGGTGTATGATAAGGCTCTTCTTTCATTTCCCCGAGCCCGGCGCTGGTCGTCGACCACACGGAGGAGACGTAACGTCGTCTTGCTCGGCCACGGCTTTGGGTCGCTGAGAGACAGAGCTTGGCTCATCCCCAGGCGTGGCTCTTGCGCGGGGGGCCCGCTCCTGTGGGAGGCGTGGGGGGCGGCTAGAGGAGGAAGAGGAAGAAGAGGAAGAGGAGGAGGAAGAGCAGGAGGAGGAGGAGGAGAGGCCCTAACGCTGGGCCAGTGGGTCGTCGGAGGAGGAGAAGAAAAATACAGTTTTCCAACATGGCGACGTCGGATTTGGGGAGGGAGACAAACACAAGGACAGTGTGTGAGGAGAGGAGAGGATTGTGGCCCGAGACAAAGGGCCTCCCCTACCACAAACAACCCTTACAATAGACGATATGACACGACAATAGACGAAAACAATGGCAGGCTGGCCCTCGAGGTGGCGTCTCCGACCCTACACGTGTGATCCTAACCAATGTTTATGGTGTTGGAATCCCTCCTCCTCCCTCCCTCCTGGCGAACCTCAGTACATCTCGATGCTCATTGTCCACAGGATCCGATCACCTGTGCTGATTCTCCCTGGTGGATAATGATGGAGGATTAACGAGGAGGCGCGGGGTTAACGTGATATCGAACTGAACACCACGCCAGGCTAAACGAAGCTAGAAGGTCGAAGAGAACATTGGGTTTGTTAAGATCTATCGGCTATTCCATATCATCTGACCGTGGCTCTCTCTCTCTCTCTCTCTCTCTCTCTCTCTCTCTCTCTCTCTCTCTCTCTCTCTCTCTCTCTCTCTCTCTCTCTCCTCACCGTGTGTGGTCGCCACGTCCCCCCCCTCCCCTCCCCCTCCTCCCTCCCTAACTCAGAATATTTCTCCAACACACGACTGGCAGGTACTGTCCTACCCTGCCGGGTACTGTCCTACCCTGCCTGGTACTATCCTACCCAACCTGATACTGTTCTACCCTGCCTGGTACTGTCCTATCCTGCCTGGTACTGTCATACCTGCCAGGTACTACCCTATCCTGCCTGGTACTGTCCTATCCTGCCTGGTACTGTCCCATCCTGCCTGGTACTGTCATACCTGCCAGGTACTACCCTATCCTGCCTGGTACTGTCCTATCCTGCCTGGCACTGTCCCACCCTGCCTGGTACTGTCCTACCCTGCTAGGTACTGTCCTACCCTGCCAGTTACTGTCCTACCCTGCCTGGTACTGTCCTACCCAACCTGATACTGTTCTACCCTGCCTGGTACTGTCCTACCCTGCCTGGTACTGTCCTACCCTGCCTTGTACTGTCCTACCCTGCCTGGTACTGTCTTACCCTGCCAGGTACTGTCCTACCCTGCCTGGTATTGTCCTACCCTGCCTGGTACTGTCCTACCCTGCCAGGTACTGTCCTACCCTGCCTAGTACTGTCCTACCCTGCCTGGTACTGTCCTACCCTGCCAGGTACTGTTCTACCCTACCAGGTACTGTCCTACCCTGCCAGGTACTGTCCTACCCTACCGGGTACTGTCCTATCCCGCTTGGTACTGTCCTACCCTGACGGGTTCTGTCCTACCCTGCCAGGTACTGTCCTACCCTGCTAGGTACTGTCCTACCCTACCGGGTACTGTCCTACTCTGCCTAGTACTGTCCTACCCTGCCTGGTGCTGTCTTACCCTGCCTGGTACTGTCCTATCCTACCAGGCATTGTCCTACCCTGCTTGGTACTGTCCTGCCTTGCCAGGCACTGTCCTACCCTACATGGTACTGTCCTACCCTGCCTGGTACTGTCCTACCCTGCCAGGCCTGGGCGAGGGAGGCCACCATACCTTCAACATTTGCCACAGTAGCAGGTCTTGTGGCAGCAGGCAACCTACAACACTATACAACCAGAAGAAAACGAGAGAACCGTAAGGAAGGATCTAGATGGCTTAGGGAAGATCTGTGTTATGTTAGAAAACGGGAGGTCTGTGACCACTGTTGTAAGTGCAGAAGGAAGGTGAAAACAGAAGTGAAGCAACATGAACAAAATTAGGAGTGAGACAGTAGAGGATGAATAAAGGAATGTATGATAGAGTAGGATTGTAAGGTGGCGTGAGTCAGGTTATCAAGCGAACAGAAGTGAGTCTGTTGACTGGTGATTGTAATGATGATGAGGGGACGAGGGATCTCTGGCTAGCAGGAAGTGAGGGTGGCGGGGCCTGGTGGTGCAGGAGGTGAAGTGTTGGATGAACTGCAACCTGGGGACGAGGGATCTCTGGCTAGCAGGAGGTGAGGGTGGCGGGGCTTGGTGGTGCAGGAGGTGAAGTGTTGGATGAACTGCAACCTGGGGACGAGGGATCTCTGGCTAGCAGGAGGTGAGGGTGGCGGGGCTTGGTGGTGCAGGAGGTGAAGTGTTGGATGAACTGCAACCTGGGGACGAGGGATCTCTGGCTGGCAGGATGTGAGGATGGCGGGGATTGGTGGAGCAGTGTGTTGACCACCTCTTTGATAGATGGTGTAAGAGTGACCCAGGACGGTGTGGTGTGTGGGGGGGGGGAGGTCATCTTGCATGACCTTGTCTGTGGGTGTAATTACCTCCTTGGGCTGTGAGGGGAGGGAGGGGGAGGGGCCTCGTGTGTGGGGGGGGGTCACTTCTGGCTGTGGGAGGAATGGGGGAATGGGGGGGGGGGACAGCCTGGGCCTCCCAAGGTGAACCCGGACTTAATAACCAGAAAATAACGAACTGATAAACAACGTGGGCCCCCCTCCCCCCCACCCACCACCCACCCAGTCCCTCATTACCCTCCCATTTCCTCTTAATCCTCCCCCTCCCCCTTCCCCATTCCTTCTCCTCTTCCTTTTCATCGGAAATTTTACCCATTACGTTTTCATCACTCTCTCCTTCTGACTCGCTTTCCCCCCACACTCCCACACTATCTCCGGCTTTCTCCCCCACACTCCCATACTATCTCCGGCTTTCCCCACACACTCCCACACTATCTACGGCTTTCTCCCCCACACTCCCATACTATCTCCGGCTTTCCCCACACACTCCCACACTATCTACGGCTTTCCCCCCACACTCCCACACTATCTCCAGCTTTCCCCCTACACTCCCACACTATCTCCGGCTTTCCCCCACACTCCCACACTATCTCCGGCTTTCCCCCTACACTCCCACACTATCTCCGGCTTTCCCCCACACTCCCACACTATCTACGGCTTTCCCCCCACACTCCCACACTATCTACGGCTTTCCCCCCCACACTCCCACACTATCTCCGGCTTTCCCCCCACACTCCCACACTATCTCCGGCTTTCTCCCCACACTCCCACACTATCTCCGGCTTTCTCCCCACACTCCCACACTATCTCCGGCTTTCCCCCCACACTCCCACACTATCTCCGGCTTTCTCCCCACACTCCCACACTATCTACGGCTTTCCCCCCACACTCCCACACTATCTCCGGCTTTCCCCCACACTCCCATACTATCTACGGCTTTCCCCCCACACTCCCACACTATCTACGGCTTTCCCCCACACTCCCACACTATCTACGGCTTTCCCCCCACACTCCCACACTATCTACGGCTTTCCCCCACACTCCCACACTATCTACGGCTTTCCCCCACACTCCCACACTATCTACGGCTTTCCCCCACACTCCCACACTATCTACGGCTTTCCCACGAGACTTTCTCCACCCCCCCCCACCTTTACCTTACTCCACAACCCCCAACTTCTCCACCACCAACAACGCCACTAACTTCCCCACCACCACTAACTTCCCCCAATCCAACACCACCACTAACTTCTCTACCATCAACGCCACTAACTTCCCCACCACCACTAACTTCCCCCAATCCAACACCACCACTAACTTCTCTACCATCAACGCCACTAACTTCCCCACCACCACTAACTTCCTCAACACCATCACTAACTTCCCCCAATCCACCACCACCATCAACGCCACCAACTACCCCCATCCACCACCACCACCACTAACTTACCCACCACCATCAACACCACCACCACTAACTTCCCCAACACCATCACTAAATTTCCCCCATCCACCACCACTACCAACTTCCCCACCACCATCAACGCCACTAACTTCCCCACCACCATCACCACCACCATCACCACAACACCACTAACTTCCCCACCACCATCAACGCCACTAACTTCCCCACCACCATCACCACCACCATCACCACAACACCACTAACTTCCCCACCACCATCAACGCCACTAACTTCCCCACCACCACCACCACCACCATCACCACAACACCACTAACTTCCCCACCACCACCACAACACCACTAACTTTTCCACCACCATCACCACCACCACTACCCCCCCCTCCCCCCCACAGCACCCGTGGTAGCAGCCACTACACGTACACAAGTTGTGTACGTAATTTCCTCCCTTGACGTACAATGTCAACATGTAAACATCTGTCAATGTGGCTCCTCATGATGACGTCACGTGTCCTCCCACCATCCTGCCAACCAACTCCCCACCATCCTCCCCACCAACCTCCCCACCATCCTCCCCACCAACCTCCCCACCATCCTCCCCACCAACCTCAACACCAGCCTCCCCACCATCCTCCCCACCAACCTCAACACCATCCTCCCCACCATCCTCCCCACCATCCTCCCCACCATCCTCCCCACCAACCTTCACACCATCCTCCAGCACCATCCTCCCCACCACCATGCCGTACCAACCAACCTCCCACCAGCCGCCCCACCATCCTCCCACCATCCTCACCCACCATCCCTGCCCACCAATCCTACCCACCATCCTCCCACACCATACTCCCCACCATCCTCCCCACCACCGTCCCTCAACATCCCCACCAACCTCCCCACCATCCTCCCCACCATCCTCCCCACCATCCTCCCACCATCCTCCCCACCAACCTCCCCACCATCCTCCCCACCAACCTCCCCACCAACCTCCCACCACCTCCCCACCATCCTCCCCACCAACCTCCCCACCAACCTCAACACCAGCCTCCCCACCAACCCTCCCCACCATCCTCCCCACCAACCTCCCCACCAGCCTCCCCACCATCCTCCCCACCATCCTCCCCACCAACCTCCCCACCATCCTCCCCACCAACCTCAACACCAACCTCCCCACCATCCTCCCCACCATCCTCCCCACCATCCTCCCCACCAACCTCCACACCAACCTACCCACCATCCTCCCCACCAACCTCCCCACCAACCTCAACACCAACCTACCCACCAACCTCCCCACCAACCTCCCCACCAACCTCCCCACCAACCTCCCCACCATCCTCCCCACCAACCTCCCCACCAACCTCAACACCAACCTCCCCACCAACCTCCCCACCATCCTCCCCACCATCCTCCCCACCAACCTCAACACCAGCCTCCCCACCAACCTCCCCATCATCCTCCCCACCAACCTCAACACCAGCCTCCCCACCAACCTCAACACCAACCTCCCCACCAACCTCCCCACCATCCTCCCCACCAACCTCCCCACCATCCTCCCCACCAACCTCCACACCAACCTCCCCACCATCCTCCCCACCAACCTCCCCACCAACCTCACCACCAGCCTCCAAACCAACCTCCCCACCAACCTCCCCACCATCCTCCCCACCAACCTCACCACCAACCTCAACACCAGCCTCCCCACCAACCTCCCCACCATCCTCCCCACCAACCTCAACACCAACCTCCCCACCAACCTCCCCACCATCCTCCCCACCAACCTCAACACCAACCTCCCCACCATCCTCCCCACCAACCTCCCCACCATCCTCTCCACCAACCTCCCCACCAACCTCCCCACCATCCTCCCCACCATCCCCCCACCAGCCTCCCCACCATCCCCCCACCAGCCTCCCCACCAGCCTCCCCACCAACCTCAACACCAGCCTCCCCACCAACCTCCCCACCATCCTCCCCACCAACCTACCCACCATCCTCCCCACCAACCTCCCCACCAACCTCAACACCAGCCTCCCCACCAACCTCCCCACCATCCTCCCCACCATCCTCCCACCAACCTCCCTACCATCCTCCCCACCATCCTCCCCACCAACTTCCCCACTATCCTCCCCACCAACCTCCCCACCATCCTCCCCACCATCCTCCCCACCAACTTCCCCACTATCCTCCCCACCAACCTCCCCACCATCCTCCCCACCAACCTCCCCACCATCCTCCCCACCATCCTCCCCACCAACTTCCCCACTATCCTCCCCACCAACCTCCCCACCAATCTCCCCACCATCCTCCCCACCATCCTCCCCACAGTAAGACCAAGCCAGCCATGGGTCGGGCTAGCCTGGGGATGGGGGAGTAGCCAACCAGGACAGAGACACCCTCACTCACTCCCTCACTCCTTGCCTCCCTGCTCGCTCTAGCCCATCCCTCACCTCACCTCACCTCATCTCACCTCACCTCACCTCATCTCACCTCACCTCACCTCACCTCGCCTCACCTCCCCTCACCTCACCTCACCCCACCTCCTCTCGCCTCACCTCCTCTCGCCTCCCCTCACCTCACTTCATCTCACCTCACGTCACCTCACCTCATCTCACCTCACCTCACCTCACCTTCTTCCTTGGCGTAGGTAGAGGCTTCTGGGATACAATCCCTCCATTATCGTACAATATGTTGACACATCCCGCCAATGGGACACAAGAAAAGGGACAAAAATCCCTCGGAAAGAGCAAGGAGGAGGGAGAGGGAGGGAGGGAGGAGGACAGGGATTGGATAGGGGGAATCGAGGAGTTTAATCCCAGGATTCGCTGCTCAGCGTGACGCCCGATCATACCTCGCCCATCGCCAATCGCAAACAATTTTCTGGGTTCTTGACCCATTCGTCAATAAACAAGCCACACAATGGCGGTACGTGGGAGCGCCGCCCGGCACAAAGGGAGAGGTAGCGCCAATGAATTACTTTAAGCCATGTTTAGCCAGGATCAAGCGACGCTAATTGATGTCTAACCCTTCGGGGTCCGACCCCCTGGTGGCTGGTGGCTGAATTACACACTCGGGTGCAGCGAGCGGGAGAGCGAGCGGGTATATTATTCTTTGGTCGATTATTATTAATATTTTCCCCATCCCCCGAGGGAGAAATAAGTGGAAATATATACTGAAATAAAGATGAGAAGTATTCTTCTCCACCCAGGGTGGAAGTGGAGCTCGAGATATCGGCCGGGAATGAATAATTGACATTTAAATATGGACAAAAATTGATTCCCGCATTATGAAATATTTTTACCTGCTGTTTAGAGGCATTTTTATACACATTGACGTCACTATTTACTGCTTCAGGTAAGCCCAAATAACGCCACTATACCAGGAGACAATAACTGGAATACATCTGATAACTGATGCACATTATCATTTATGATACAGAAAGATAAATAAAAAAAGGCGAGGGTGAGTGTGGCTGGCCACCATCACAAGGCGTGCGCTGCTGCTGGTGTTGTGGGCGACACATTCTGACGCATACTTTTACAACGACACATTTCATAGACGAACAAAAGTGGCGACGGATCATTAAGGTCGTCCACCAGGTATGGACACGGACAAATAATGCGTGACGGACGGGAAGAGATGGACCGGTGCCATTGGAAGCGGATAACCAACATTTATACACAAGACTTGTTGGCCATAACGAATAACATCCCCCCTCCCTCCCCAATCTTCCTCATCCCCCTTCCCCCATTCATGTCCCCCCCAAAAAAAAAGATCCCCCCTCCCCCACCCCCCTTGCGTTCATAACGCGGTCGGTGACGCGCGTGCGCACACGGCACCGGGCCTGAACCATCTGGTTACCAACTGAGGCGCATTTCAATGAATGTTTGGAGGAGTTGTTGGTGTTGTTGTGAGAGTTGTGATGTGTATTGTGGTAACGACTGCTGAACACAACACCTGCTTGCCAGGCTTGTACCACAACCTCCACGTTCAATACAACTTTCTTGAAGTTATTCATCAGTGAAGATATACTTTGACGTGTACTTGTGGAGTTATAACAGTCTCAGACCAAATGTTCAGCTTTGTTCACATCTACAACCCTGTACAGTCTTACATGTAATATTACAACCTTCAGACCACAAGATCTACAACCCTGTACAGTCTTACATGTAATATTACAACCTTCACACCACAAGATCTACAACCCTGTACAGTCTTACATGTAATATTACAACCTTCACACCACAAGAAAATGTATATCCTATATTCTCATAACCTGGGGTAGTTCGTATTTGTTATTGTTCTCTGGCGGGGCGGGGCGGGGCGGGGCGGGGCGGCACATCAGGAGCGGGGCAGGGTGTGGGCAGGGGGGAGAGGGGCAAGGGGTGTGGGCAAGGGGGGAGTGGGGGCAGATTGCAGGGGCGGGGCAACAGGATGTACTAAGATGGGGTGGGGCAATAGGTGCGGTGCAGGACGGGGCGGGGCGGGGCGGGTCTGGAGCGGGGGGGGGGGGGGGGCAGGTGCGGGTGTCAGTTACCAGGTCTGCCCCGCCGCCATTCAGGGGCTACAGGAGGTAAATTACCCCGGCAAGAAGGGACGCTTTCGGGGCAAGTCGAGCGAGA
The DNA here is from genome assembly GCF_036320965.1 of Panulirus ornatus. Classification (NCBI taxonomy): domain Eukaryota; kingdom Metazoa; phylum Arthropoda; class Malacostraca; order Decapoda; family Palinuridae; genus Panulirus; species Panulirus ornatus. Next base: position 16,660,713 of record NC_092276.1, read on the forward strand.
GAACCAGCAGGACGTGCCCAGATGGTGGGCCCCCACAAAGCTGCTGGGCCCCCAAACTGCACCCGGGTCTCCACACTGCTAGTGGGGCGCCCCCCCACACTGCTGGTAAGCTCCCACACAGTTTGTAGCTCCCCACGCGTCCAGTGGGGCCCCCACCCTGGCCAGAGCACCAGCTGGCTACATACTCGCCTGGCCGTAGCACCAGCTGGCCACATCTTCACCTGGCCAGAGCACCAGCTGGCCACATCTTCACCTGGCCAGAGCACCACCTGGCCACATCCTCACCTGGCCATAGCACCAGCTGGCCACATCTTCACCTGGCCAGAGCACCAGCAGGCTACATCCTCACCTGGCCAGAGAACCAGCTGGCCCTACCTCACCTGGCCAGAGCACCAGCTGGCCCCATCCTCACCTGGCCACACAACACCAGCTGGCCAGGTAGGTACGGTGAGGGGGGGGGGGGCAAGGAGGGGCGCTGGATGGGTTTGTGGCTTGGGTCGACCATGAGAGACCGTGTTATGGAGGCATTAACCCACACCGCCCCTTCTCCTGGCGACTAATTTACCAATAGCATCATTAATACCCTTTTTCGGGTGTAGTGAGAGGGAAGGAGCGCCGGCCTGGGGGCCACACCGCTGGCCATCGCTCGGGCGTGGCCGCGCCATCGCTCGGGTGGGCCACGATCACGTCCCCACCCGACCGACCGAAGCAAAATGGTGAGGTGAGGTGAGGTGAGGTGGGGCAGGAGGAGGAGGAGGAGGCGGTGGTGATACCCGCTGAGGGACGAGGGTACGCATCGTACCGAACATTATCACCTGTACTTCCGCGCGGCTGCGCGCGCGCCTCCTCCCCTCCTACCCCCGCGCGCTACCGTCACACCGGTACCACGCCCCATACCACACCCTCCCGACGCACTCCCTTCCCCGCCCTTGTCCTGCGACGCCCCCACGGGGCTCGGGAGGGAGGAGGAGGAGGAGGTGGTGATGGACGTTATAATACCACGGGGGGATGTGCTCAATGGCCAGACAGTCATCAGGCCCGACTCTCACCACGCCCTTACACACGCATATTGAACCAACATGTTTATAACACCTTCTGGAGGGGGCTGGGGATTAACCCAGGCCCGCGGGGCCCCCGCCGCCCCGACACACACACACACACACACACACACACACACACACACACACACACACATACACACATACATACATACACACATACACATATACACAGACACACACACATATATACACAGGTAAACACAACGAGGCGATGATCCACATACCTGAGTACGGTCGCAACGACCATATAGGCGACAGAGGCAAGTAGTTGTGTTGCTGCCAAACACTGTACGAGGCCAAGACATGCCCCTGGGGGCACTCCGTCCACTATACAGCAAGACACGCCCCTGGGGGCACTCCGTCCACCATACAGCAAGACACGCCCCTGGGGGCACTCCGTCCACCGTACAGCAAGACACGCACCACGTCTGTACCACAACAAGAAGCGTACCATTATTACCGTGTTGTGTACGGGAGGTGGATGGATCGTACATGGCTAGGGGGTAGGTGGAGGTCAGTATAGAACGTACAGTGGGTACAATACATCATGGGTGAAGGGTACATGGCTAGGGGGTAGGTGGAGGTCAGTATAGAACGTACAGTGGGTACAATACATCATGGGTGAAGGGTACATGGCTAGGGGGTAGGTGGAGGCCAGTATAGAACGTACAGTGGGTACAATACATCATGGGTGAAGGGTACATGGCTAGGGGGTAAGTGGAGGCCAGTATAGAACGTACAGTGGGTACAATACATCATGGGTGAAGGGTACATGGCTAGGTGGTAGGTGGAGGTCAGTATAGAACGTACAGTGGGTACAATACATCATGGGTGAAGGGTACATGGCTAGGAGGTAGGTGGAGGTCAGTATAGAACGTACAGTGGGTACAATACATCATGGGTGAAGGGTACATGGCTAGGAGGTAGGTGAAGGTCAGTATAGAACGTACAGTGGGTACAATACATCATGGGTGAAAGGTACATGGCTAGGAGGTAGGTGAAGGTCAGTATAGAACGTACAGTGGGTACAATACATCATGGGTGAAGGGTACATGGCTAGGAGGTAGGTGGAGGCCAGTATAGAACGTACAGTGGGCACAATACATCATTGGTGAAGGGTACATGGCTAGGGGGTAGGTGGAGGCCAGTATAGAACGTACAGTGGGTACAATACATCATTGGTGAAGGGTACATGGCTAGGGGGTAGGTGGAGGCCAGTATAGAACGTACAGTGGGTACAATATATCATGGGTGAAGGGTACATGGCTAGGGGGTAGGTGGAGGCCAGTATAGAACGTACAGTGGGTACAATACATCATGGGTGAAGGGTACATGGCTAGGGGATAGGTGGAGGTCAGTATAGAACGTACAGTGGGTACAATACATCATGGGTGAAGGGTACATGGCTTGCGGGTAGGTGGAGGTCAGTATAGAACGTACAGTGGGTACAATACATCATGGGTGAAGGGCACATGGCTAGGGGGTAGGTGGAGGTCAGTATAGAATGTACAGTGGGTACAGTACATCATGGGTGAAGGGTACATGGCTAGGGGGTAGGTGGAGGCCAGTATAGAACGTACAGTGGTTACAATACATCATGGGTGAAGGGTACATGGCTAGGGGGTTGGTGGAGGCCAGTATAGAACGTACAGTGGGTACAATACATCATGGGTGAAGGGTACATGGCTAGGTGGTAGGTGGAGGTCAGTATAGAACGTACAGTGGGTACAATACATCATGGGTGAAGGGTACATGGCTAGGGGATAGGTGGAGGCCAGTATAGAACGTACAGTGGGTACAATACATCATGGGTGAAGGGTACATGGCTAGGAGGTAGGTGGATGCCAGTACAGAACGTACAGTGGGTACAATACATCATGCGTGAAGGGTACATGGCTAGGTGGTAGGTGGAGGTCAGTATAGAACGTACAGTGGGTACAATACATCATGGGTGAAGGGTACATGGCTAGGAGGTAGGTGGATGCCAGTACAGAACGTACAGTGGGCACAATACATCATGGGTGAAGGGTACATGGCTAGGGGGTAGGTGGAGGCCAGTATAGAACGTACAGTGGGTACAGTACATCATGGATGAAGGGTACATGGCTAGGGGGTAGGTGGAGGCCAGTATAGAACGTACAGTGGGTACAATACATCATGGGTGAAGGGTACATGGCTAGGGGGTAGGTGGAGGCCAGTATAGAACGTACAGCGGGTAAAATACATCATGGGTGAAGGGTACATGGCTAGGGGATAGGTGGAGGCCAGTATAGGACGTACAGTGGGTACAATACAGGGACATGGGAGGGTGACAGGTGGGTTCAAGTGGGGTTCAGTGGGCCAGGTGGTACAATACAAGGCAAGACAAGGTTACACACACACACACACACACACACACAGCATCAACCTTGTAACAGGGAGTGAACACACATCAGGAACTGGGTGAACAATGTTCAGTTGAACTAGTAGTCATACAGGGGTTCAAAGGGATATGTAAGCAGTTCTTGAACTACATGGTACATAATTTGAGGCATACAGTATGATACAGCTACAGATGAACACATGAACTACATGGTACATAATTTGAGGCATACAGTATGATACAGCTACAGATGAACACATGAACTACATGGTACATGATTTGAGGCATACAGTATGATACAGCTACAGATGAACACATGAACTACATGGAACATAATTTGAGGCATACAGTATGATACAGCTACAGATGAACACATGAACTACATGGTACATGATTTGAGGAATACAGTATGATACAGCTACAGATGAACACATGAACTACATGGTACATAATTTGAGGAATACAGTATGATACAGCTACAGATGAACACATGAACTACATGGTACATTATTTGAGGAATACAGTATGATACAGCTACAGGTGAACAAATACATGATAGAATGCAAATAAATCAGAGATGTATGATAGAGAGGAGAGTGTGCACACAGCTGGAGACAAGAACAGAGGGGCCAGCTGGTTGGTGCCCCACCTCAGATGGTGAGAGGAGGGGGGGCCCCCACGTGGTTCCTGAGGGGCCCCCAAGGGTCCACACTACAGGGAAAGAGACCTGGAGTGTCCATTGAGGGTGTTAGTATGGTATACAGTTAGATTATACAAGGTATACATATGTATACATCCAGGTATACACATGTATAAACCCAGGTATACACATTCATACACCCAGGTATACACATGTATACACCCGGGTATACACATGTATACACCCAGGTATACACATGTATACACTCAGGTATACACATGTATACACCCAGGTATACACATGTATACACCCAGGTATACTCATGTATACTTCCAGGTAGACACATGCATACACCCACACATGTATACACCCAGGTATACACATGTATACACGCATACATGTATACACACGACGTGGGTACATCTGAGGGTGGTGGGGTGAGGATGAGGGCAGACAACACTGGCTTGAGGACGTTGGTCAGTGTTGTGGTCAGGTGTGTGGGTTGAGAATACCACTGTGTCTCTCCTGCTGGTGTGTCAGAGAGACAGGAGGACCTGGACGGAACATGACAGAGAGACAGACAGGAGGACCTGGGCGGAACGGGACAGAGAGAGAGAGACAGGAGGACCTGGACGGAACATGACAGAGAGAGAGAGAGAGAGAGACAGGAGGACCTGGACGGAACATGACAGAGAGAGAGAGACAGGAGGACCTGGACGGAACGGGACAGAGAGAGAGAGACAGGAGGACCTGGACGGAACATGACAGAGAGAGAGAGAGACAGGAGGACCTGGACGGAACATGACAGAGAGAGAGAGAGACAGGAGGACCTGGACGGAACATGACAGAGAGACAGACAGGAGGACCTGGACGGAACGGGACAGAGAGAGAGAGACAGGAGGACCTGGACGGAACGGGACAGAGAGAGAGAGACAGGAGGACCTGGACGGAACATGACAGAGAGAGAGAGAGAGACAGGAGGACCTGGACGGAACGGGACAGAGAGAGAGAGAGACAGGAGGACCTGGACGGAACATGACAGAGAGAGAGAGAGACAGGAGGACCTGGACGGAACATGACAGAGAGAGAGAGACAGGAGGACCTGGATGGAACGTGACAGAGAAACAGACAGGAGGACCTGGATGGAACGGGACAGAGACAGACAGGAGGACCTGGACGGAACGTGACAGAGAGACAGACAGGAGGACCTGGACGGAACGTGACAGAGAGACAGACAGGAGGACCTGGATGGAACGTGACAGAGAGACAGACAGGAGGACCTGGACGGAACGGGACAGAGACAGACAGGAGGACCTGGACGGAACGTGACAGAGAGACAGACAGGAGGACCTGGATGGAACGTGACAGAGAGACAGACAGGAGGACCTGGACGGAACGGGACAGAGACAGACAGGAGGACCTGGACGGAACGTGACAGAGAGACAGACAGGAGGACCTGGATGGAACGTGACAGAGAGAGAGAGAGAGAGACAGGAGGACCTGGACGGAACGTGACAGAGAGAGAGAGAGAGAGAGAGAGGACCTGGACGGAACGGGACAGAGACAGACAGGAGGACCTGGACGGAACGTGACAAAGAAAGACAGGAGGACCTGGACGGAACGTGACAGAGACAGACAGGTGGATCTCGAGAGAACATGAAAGAAGGCGAGACCTCGTGGCCAGGTCATGAAAGCAGTGAGCAACCCTGTTCTTTCACCACTTCATTCACTTCACAAAGTCCCGGTCACTTTACCCAGGGCGCATGTCCTACATAAGCAGCGGGCACTCTGTCTCTCATAGTCTTCCCAGGAGTTTCGAGACCTGGGTCTCGTGGAGGGATCCGGGTACCTCGAGACCCGACACTGGGTCTCGTGGAGGGACCCGGGTACCTCGAGACTCGAGACTGGGTCTCGTGGAGGGACCCGGGTACCTCGAGACCCGATACTGGGTCTCGTGGAGGGACCCGGGTACCTCGAGACCCGAGACTGGGTCTCGTGGAAGGACCCGGGTACCTCGAGACCCGAGACTGGGTTGAGAACGACCCGGCCTCAGCTCGAGGGGCTGATCTCTCCTTGACCTCTGACCCATCACCAATTATCTGACAGGTCAACAACCAGGTCAACAACCCTTTGCGTGTCCAGAGTTCCAGGAAGTCCTTCCCAGGTCACCCCTTCCCCTCTGTCTCAGGGTTAACCACCCATCTCTCCCCTTCCCACCCCTTCCTTTAACTCCATCTAACCCCCTTCCCATCCCTTCCTTTAACCCCATCTCCCCCCCTTCCCACCCATTCCTTTAACCCCATCTCCCTTCCCCCTTCCCACCCAGTCCTTAAGGGCTTCCCTGAGCCATCCTCAACACTGACTCTCTGGCAGATGAGGTCCCAGTCAGGTGTATACTGACTCACAGTCAGGTGTATACTGACTCCCAGTCAGGTGTATATTGACTCCCACGTCAGGTGTATACTGACTCCTAGTAGGTGTATACTGACTCCTAGTCTGGTGTATACTGACTCCCAGTCAGGTGTATACTGACTCCCAGTCAGGTGTATACTGACTACCAGTCAGGTGTATACTGACTCCCAGTCAGGTGTATACTGACTCCCAGTCAGGTGTATACTGACGAATCCCTGATACTGGCAGTTTCATGAGGTGTATACTGACAGTATACAAACTGGCCTCAACCAGTAGGGGCAATGTAGTGTGTGCACAGCTGATGATTAGGCGCCGTTCCTCTGTTAATGAATAAGATTTTGATCCATAATGAACAACTTGACGAGAGAGGATAACAGTATGTGTATAGTGTCTCGGGGGTGGGTGGGGTGTATACACTATGTGTATAGTGTCTCTGGGGGTGGGTGGGGTGTATACACTATGTGTATAGTGTCTCTGGGGGTGGGTGGGGTGTATACACTATGTGTATAGTGTCTCTGGGGGTGGGTGGGGTGTATACACTATGTGTATAGTGTCTCTGGGGGTGGGTGGGGTGTATACACTATGTGTATAGTGTCTCTGGGGGTGGGTGGGGTGTATACACTATGTGTATAGTGTCTCTGGGGGTGGGTGGGGTGTATACACTATGTGTATAGTGTCTCGGGGGGGGGGTGGGGTGTATACACTATGTGTATAGTGTCTCTGGGGGTGGGTGGGGTGTATACACTATGTGTATAGTGTCTCTGGGGGTGGGTGGGGTGTATACACTATGTGTATAGTGTCTCTGGGGGTGGGTGGGGTGTATACACTATGTGTATAGTGTCTCTGGGGGTGGGTGGGGGTATACACTATGTGTATAGTGTCTCTGGGGGTGGGTGGGGTGTATACACTATGTGTATAGTGTCTCTGGGGTGAGGGTGGGTGTTGTCTGTGTCCCCAGTGGGCCAGATGGTTCACAAACAATGTTGTTGACAAGGTGGGGCAGGTTGCGCCCACACCTCCGTCGTAACGCCTACACCTCCGTCGTAACGCCCGCATCTCCGTCGTAACGCCTACACCTCCGTCGTAACGCCTACACCTCCGTCGTAACGCCCACACCTCCGTCGTAACGCCTACACCTCCGTCGTAACGCCCGCACCTCCGTCGTAACGCCTACACCTCCGTCGTAACGCCTACACCTCCGTCGTAACGCCCGCACCTCCGTCGCAACGCCTACACCTCCGTCGTAACGCCCGCACCTCCGTCGTAACGCCCACACCTCCGTCGTAACGCCCACACCTCCGTCGTAACGTCCACACCTCCGTCGTAACGCCCACACCTCCGTCGTAACGCCCGCACCTCCGTCGTAACGCCCACACCTCCGTCGTAACGCCTACACCTCCGTCGTAACGCCCGCACCTCCGTCGCAACGCCTACACCTCCGTCGTAACGCCCGCACCTCCGTCGTAACGCCCACACCTCCGTCGTAACGCCCACACCTCCGTCGTAACGTCCACACCTCCGTCGTAACGCCCACACCTCCGTCGTAACGCCCACACCTCCGTCGTAACGCCCGTACCTCCGTCGTAACGTCCACACCTCCGTCGTAACGTCCACAGCTCCGTCGTGACGCCCACACCTCCGTCGTAACGCCCGCACCTCCGTCGTAACGCCCACACCTCCGTCGTAACGCCCACACCTCCGTCGTAACGTCCACACCTCCGTCGTAACGCCCGTACCTCCGTCGTAACACCCGCACCTCCGTCGTCCGTCGCTGGTCTGGGAACGTAACCGGAAATCGTCGTAATTACGACCCCGTGAAGACCATCCAGCGATCAGTGAGGGAGCGTCCGGTAGTGAGCCAGCTCATCCGATTAGCGACCTGGGGAGGGAGGGAGGGAGGGAGGGAGGGAGGGAGGGTCTCGTCTCGTAACAATGTTATTGGACGGTTTTGCCCTCACATACGGTCGTAAAGTGGGCGCATGGCCGCTCGTAGCAGGTCACCACACCCCCCCCCCCCCACTCATGATGTGTGAGGGTGTGTGAGGAGGTGAGGGAGGGAGGGAGGGAGGTGAGGGAGGGAGGGAGGGAGGGAGGGAGGGAGGGAGATGAGGAGGAACTGAGGGAGGGAGAGAACTGAGGGAGGGAGGGAGCTGAGGGAGGGATGGAACTGAGGGAGGGAGGGAGGAAACTTAGGGAGGGAGGGAGGGAGCTGAGTGAGTGAGGGAGGGAGTGAGGGAGGGCAGGCAGCAGCTGCTGGTATCGGAACCCAACGGTAAAGCCCCGGGTCGGATCCTCCTGATAGTATCGGCCCCGCCCCGCCCCGCCCCGCCCCGCCCCACCACCACCCGTCCCAGATTCAATCACTCCCCCCCTCCCCCCTCCCTCCCTCCCTCCCTCCCGCCACAGGAAGGCGGAACATTTAAACAGATTTCGTGCGTTTATCCGTGTTTATCTAACGTAAGATCGTCAGCTGTTTGAGTCCTGGGGGAGTCCGGGGGGGCAGGGGGGGGGGGGGGGCCCGATGACCCCCAGGTAGAGAGAGAGAGAGAGAGAGGGTCAGGAGGACCCCCCTCCCCCGGGGGGGGGCTCAGGAGGACCCCCCTCCCCCCCCCCCTGTGGCCCATCATACATGCAATGGGAAAAGAGAAATTGATTGAAGGGGGGGGGACCTGTGTGGCATTGTTGTGACCTGCCACAACGTGAACGCCTCCCCTGGGGGAGAGGAGGAAGCTGGTGATGATCCTCCCCTGGGGGTGAGGTGACCCTCCCCTGGGGGGGGGAAGCTGGTGATGATCCTCCCCTGGGGGGGGGAAGCTGGTGATGATCCTCCCCTGGGGGAGAGGTGATCCTCCCCTGGGGGAGAGGTGATCCTCCCCTGGGGGTGAGGTGATCCTCCCCTGGGGGGGGAAGCTGGTGATGATCCTCCCCTGGGGGAGAGGTGATCCTCCCCTGGGGGGGGGAAGCTGGTGATGATCCTCCCCTGGGGGAGAGGTGATCCTCCCCTGGGGGAGAGGTGATCCTCCCCTGGGGGTGAGGTGATCCTCCCCTGGGGGTGAGGTGATCCTCCCCTGGGGGTGAGGTGATCCTCCCCTGGGGGTGAGGTGATCCTCCCCTGGAGGTGAGGTGATCCTCCCCTGGGGGTGAGGTGATCCTCCCCTGGAGGTGAGGTGAGCCTCCCCTGGGGGTGAGGTGATCCTCCCCTGGAGGTGAGGTGATCCTCCCCTGGGGGTGAGGTGATCCTCCCCTGGGGGTGAGGTGATCCTCCCCTGGGGGTGAGGTGATCCTCCCCTGGGGGTGAGGTGATCCTCCCCTGGGGGTGAGGTGATCCTCCCCTGGGGGTGAGGTGAGCCTCCCCTGGGGGTGAGGTGATCCTCCCCTGGGGGTGAGGTGATCCTCCCCTGGGGGTGAGGTGATCCTCCCCTGGAGGTGAGGTGAGCCTCCCCTGGGGGTGAGGTGATCCTCCCCTGGGGGTGAGGTGATCCTCCCCTGGGGGTGAGGTGAGCCTCCCCTGGGGGTGAGGTGATCCTCCCCTGGGGGTGAGGTGATCCTCCCCTGGGGGTGAGGTGATCCTCCCCTGGAGGTGAGGTGATCCTCCCCTGGGGGTGAGGTGATCCTCCCCTGGAGGTGAGGTGAGCCTCCCCTGGGGGTGAGGTGATCCTCCCCTGGAGGTGAGGTGATCCTCCCCTGGGGGTGAGGTGATCCTCCCCTGGGGGTGAGGTGATCCTCCCCTGGGGGTGAGGTGATCCTCCCCTGGGGGTGAGGTGATCCTCCCCTGGGGGTGAGGTGATCCTCCCCTGGGGGTGAGGTGATCCTCCCCTGGAGGGTGAGGTGATCCTCCCCTGGGGGTGAGGTGATCCTCCCCTGGGGGTGAGGTGATCCTCCCCTGGGGGTGAGGTGATCCTCCCCTGGAGGTGAGGTGAGCCTCCCCTGGGGTGAGGTGATCCTCCCCTGGGGGTGAGGTGATCCTCCCCTGGGGGTGAGGTGATCCTCCCCTGGGGGTGAGGTGATCCTCCCCTGGGGGTGAGGTGATCCTCCCCTGGGGGTGAGGTGATCCTCCCTGGGGGTGAGGTGATCCTCCCCTGGGGGTGAGGTGATCCTCCCCTGGGGGTGAGGCAGCTGGTGATGATCCTCCCCTGGGGGTGAGGTGATCCTCCCCTGGGGGTGAGGTGATCCTCCCCTGGGGTGAGGTGATCCTCCCCTGGGGGTGAGGTGATCCTCCCCTGGGGGTGAGGTGATCCTCCCCTGGGGGTGAGGTGATCCTCCCCTGGGGGTGAGGTGATCCTCCCCTGGGGGTGAGGTGATCCTCCCCTGGGGGTGAGGTGATCCTCCCCTGGGGGTGAGGTGATCCTCCCCTGGGGGTGAGGTGATCCTCCCCTGGGGGTGAGGTGATCCTCCCTGGGGGTGAGGTGATCCTCCCCTGGGGGTGAGGTGATCCTCCCCTGGGGGTGAGGTGATCCTCCCCTGGGGGTGAGGTGATCCTCCCCTGGGGGTGAGGTGATCCTCCCCTGGGGTGAGGTGATCCTCCCCTGGGGGTGAGGTGATCCTCCCCTGGGGGTGAGGTGATCCTCCCCTGGGGGTGAGGTGATCCTCCCCTGGGGGTGAGGTGATCCTCCCCTGGGGGTGAGGTGATCCTCCCCTGGGGGTGAGGTGATCCTCCCCTGGGGGTGAGGTGATCCTCCCCTGGGGGGTGAGGTGATCCTCCCCTGGGGGTGAGGTTATCCTCCCCTGGGGGTGAGGTGATCCTCCCCTGGGGGTGAGGTGATCCTCCCCTGGGGTGAGGTGATCTCCCCTGGGGTGAGGTGATCCTCCCCTGGGGGTGAGGTGATCCTCCCCTGGGGGTGAGGTGATCCTCCCCTGGGGGTGAGGTGATCCTCCCCTGGGGGTGAGGTGATCCTCCCCTGGGGGGTGAGGTGAGCCTCCCCTGGGGGTGAGGTGATCCTCCCCTGGGGGTGAGGTGATCCTCCCCTGGGGGTGAGGTGATCCTCCCCTGGGGGTGAGGTGATCATCCCCTGGGGGTGAGGTGATCCTCCCCTGGGGGTGAGGTGATCCTCCCCTGGGGGTGAGGTGAGCCTCCCCTGGGGGTGAGGTGATCCTCCCCTGGGGGTGAGGTGAGCCTCCCTTCCCCCAGGTGTCAGACGTTAGCCAGCTTGACACACAGCGAGATCACCTCCAGGTAAAGTGACACACACACCATGTTAGCCAGCCACCAGCCAGGCCAGGCCCCACACCCACACACACCCACACCCACACACACCCACACTCACCCACACCCACACCCACACACACACACCCACACCCACACTCACACCACCCACACACACACCCACACCCACACACACACCCACACCCACACCACCCACACTCACACCCACACACACCCACCCACACACCCACACCCACACCCATACCCACACACACACCCACACACCCACACCCACACACTCACTGGGGATTCGAACCCCACCCACTGGGTGTCACCACTGGGATGGCCAGCCGACACTGGGGAAGTCTTGTGTTTGGTGAACCTCACACACACACACACACACACACACACACACACACATATACACACACTGCCAGGTCTTCCTCATCTACTGCCTCCTCATCTTCCTCATCTACTGCCTCCTCATCTTCCTCATCTACTGCCTCCTCATCTTCTTCATCTACTGCCTCCTCATCTTCCTCATCTACGGCCTCCTCATCTACTGCCTCCTCATCTTCCTCATCTACTGCCTCCTCATCTTCCTCATTTACTGCCTCCTCATCTTCCTTATCTACTGCCTCCTCATCTTCCTCATCTACTGCCTCCTCATCTTCCTCATTTACTGCCTCCTCATCTACTGCCTCCTCATCTTCCTCATCTACTGCCTCCTCATCTACCTCATTACTGCCTCCTCATCTTCCTCATCTACTGCCTCCTCATCTTCCTCATCTACTGCCTCCACATCTTCCTCATCTACTGCCTCCTCATCTTCCCTCACTTCAGCTAAGCTTTCGAGCCAGTCAGCCATAACACAGACATTACGATCAAGCTTTCAAGCTTGTGTGTGTGTGTGACTGTGGAGGATAAGCTAAGCTGTCCCACCCCCTACTGTGCCCCAGTCCCCTCCAGCTTGTCCACTCCACCAAGCTTCCTCCTCCTCCTCCTCCTCCTCCCTTCCTCCTCCTTCTCCTCCTCCTCCTCCTCCTCCTCACCTGCACCACCAGGCCCCGCCATCCTCACATCCTGCCAGCCAGAGATCCCTCGTCCCCAGGTTGCAGTACATCCCACACTTCACCTCCTGCACCACCATGCTCTTTGTGGGTCGATTTCTCTTCATGGTTTCAGCCACTGGCTGAAGTTATGTACAAATCGCTGAATGTCATTATTATCATTAATGTTCATTATCATTATTACTGGATTTATCTTAATTATCATTATTATGTACGATAATGGTCAGACTTGACACACGTGGATCCTTCTGACACACATGCGACACTCCTTACCCAGCTACTGCTGAACGTGCATCATCTCTCTCTCTCTCTCTCTCTCTCTCTCTCTCTCTCTCTCTCTCTCTCTCTCACGTGACCCTTACCACCGTAAGAAAGAGAAAGACAAAACCTACGTCATTTGCGTCCAGAACACAGCCAACCCGGGTCATCCATCTCCCGCCAGATGGAGAACAAAAATATATATATATAAATCACAGTTCACTTTGTGCGCGAGACAGAATACTCAAGTTTAGAAAGAAAAAGAAAGAGAAAGATTAATCAAAGAAAGAAAAAGATTAATCAAGGAAAGAGAAAGATTAATCAAAAAGATTAATCAAAGAAAGAGAAAGATTAATCAAAGAAAGAGAAAGATTAATCAAAGAAAGAGAAAGATTAATCCATCCTCCGGATCTGTACACTGGTGAAATGACTGATGTTATTACCATACATCCGCCATGCAAGCTGAGAGGGGCTCCCCCCCCCCAGAGAGGCGACCCCCCACCACGTGCAACACCTCACATCCCCCCCTTCCCCCTCTCCCACCACCCCCCCACGTGCAACACCTCACATCCCCCCTTCCCCTCCCACCCCCCCACGTGCAACACCTCACATCCCCCCTTCCCCCTCCCACCCCCCCACGTGCAACACTCACACCCCTTTCCACCCACGTCAACACCTATCCCTTCCCCCTCCCACCACCCCCACGTGCAACACCTCACACCCCCTTCCCCCTCCCACCCCCCCCCACGTGCAACACCTCACCACAAACCCCTTCCCCCTCCCACCCCCCCCCACGTGCAACACCTCACACCCCCTTCCCCCTCCCACCACCCACCCACGTGCAACACCTCACACCCCCTTTCACCCCCCGTGCACCTCACACCCCCCCACCGTGCAACACCTCACACCCCCTTCCCCCTCCCACACCCCCCCACACGTGCAACACCTCACACCCCCTTCCCCCTCCCACCCCCCCACGTGCAACACCTCACACCCCCTTTCCCCCTCCCACCCCCCACGTGCAACACCTCACCCCCCTTCCCCCATTCCCCCCCCAACACCTCACACACACACACACACACACACTGGCGTAAATGAATCCAATGATTTAAAACTGGAAATGAAAACCATGTTCTTGTTGTGCCGTCGCTCGACGGGAGTGGGGGGGTGGGGGTGTGGGGTGGGGGGGTGGGGGGGATGAGGGGGGTGTGTTGCATCGAGCGGAGCGTAATATACCATCCTCCACGACTCGCCAGCGGGAAAAAGTCTGTCTTCAATGACGGGCGTCCAACTTTGAGCGATTTAGAACGGCTTTGAATGATTTAGAGAAAGGCTAACTGGTATTAGGCGAGCGGGCGCGCGCGCGCGTGTACTTGATTACACATTAATCATGACAAACGACCCCGCGTGATTGGTCGCAAGAATGAAATGGCCAGCGATTAATATGGGTTAATCTGATCCACACCATCATGACACTCTCAAGATTTCTTCAATATTGTGTGTGTGTATGTGTGTGTGTGTACGTATGTGTGTGTGTGTGTTCGTATGTTAGTACGTATGTGTGTACGTATGTGTGTGTGTTCGTATATGTGTACGTATGTGTGTGTGTGTTCGTATGTTAGTACGTATGTGTGTACGTATGTGTGTGTGTGTTCGTATGTTAGTACGTATGTGTGTACGTATGTGTGTGTGTTCGTATGTGTGTACGTATGTGTGTGTGTTCGTATGTTAGTACGTATGTGTGTACGTATGTGTGTGTGTTCGTATGTGTGTACGTATGTGTGTGTGTTCGTATGTTAGTACGTATGTGTGTACGTATGTGTGTACGTATGTTAGTACGTATGTGTGTACGTATGTGTGTGTGTTCGTATGTGTGTACGTATGTGTGTGTGTGTTCGTATGTTAGTACGTATGTGTGTACGTATGTGTGTGTGTTCGTATGTGTGTACGTATGTGTGTGTGTTCGTATGTTAGTACGTATGTGTGTACGTATGTGTGTGTGTTCGTATGTGTGTACGTATGTGTGTGTGTTCGTATGTTAGTACGTATGTGTGTACGTATGTGTGTGTTCGTATGTTAGTACGTATGTGTGTACGTATGTGTGTGTGTGTTCGTATGTTAGTACGTATGTGTGTGTGTTCGTATGTTAGTACGTATGTGTGTACGTATGTGTGTGTACGTATGTTAGTACGTATGTGTGTACGTATGTGTGTGTGTTCGTATGTTAGTACGTATGTGTGTACGTATGTGTGTGTGTGTTCGTATGTTAGTACGTATGTGTGTGTGTACGTATGTTATTACGTATGTGTGTACGTATGTGTGTGTACGTATGTTAGTACGTATGTGTGTACGTATGTGTGTGTGTGTTCGTATGTTAGTACGTATGTGTGTACGTATGTGTGTGTGTTCGTATGTTAGTACGTATGTGTGTTCGTATGTTAGTACGTATGTGTGTACGTATGTGTGTGTACGTATGTTAGTACGTATGTGTGTACGTATGTGTGTGTGTGTTCGTATGTTAGTACGTATGTGTGTACGTATGTGTGTGTGTTCGTATGTTAGTACGTACGTATGTGTGTGTACGTATGTTAGTACGTATGTGTGTACGTATGTGTGTGTGTGTTGTGTGTGTGTACGTATGTGTGTGTGTGTGTGTGTGTGTGTGTGTGTGTGTGTGTGTACGTATGTGTGTGTGTGTGTATGTATGTGTGTGTGTGTGTGTGTGTGTGTGTGTGTGTGTGTGTGTGTGTGTGTGTGTGTGTGTTCGTTTGTGTGTGTGTGTGTGTGTGTGTACGTATGTGTGTGTGTGTGTGTGTGTGTGTGTGTGTGTACGTATGTGTGTGTGTGTGTGTGTGTGTACGTATGTGTGTGTGTGTGTGTGTGTGTGTGTGTGTGTGTGTGTGTGTGTGTGTGTGTACGTATGTGTGTGTGTGTGTGTGTGTGTGTACGTATGTGTGTGTGTGTGTGTGTGTGTTCACCTCCTCATGATCCACCAGTCAGGCCCCCAGTACAGTAGCCCGGTACACGTCCCCTTCCTCCCCCGTACACCTCCCCAATCAGGGCCCAGGTGAGGGGGGGAGGGAGGGATTGGGGATTAACCTAATCCCCCGTAACTGGCTGGGGGTCAACAACCAATCCACTCTCTTTCATCCACTAATGACCCGTTTTTCTTCAAGCTAACAACACTCTTTTCTTTTTTTTTAACAATTTACAAACGTCGCTAATTGTAAATGACTGTAAATCTTTTTCGTATTGTGGAGACGTCACACACACACACACAAAAAAAAAAAATAGATATAATGATCTATTGTTCAGGTGTGAACCTGGGCAGCGCTCATACAAAGGTGATTCCTCAGCAGGTTATTATGACAGGTCAAGGGTCATTATTACAGGTCAAGGGTCCAGGTCAAGGGTCATTATTACAGGTCAAGGGTCCAGGTCAAGGGTTATTATTACAGGTCAAGGGTCATTATTACAGGTCAAAGGTCATTATTACAGGTCAAGGGTCATTATATAACTAACGAGGAATATTGACCTCGAGTAAGATCTGAGGGGGAATTATTACAAATCAAGGGTTATTATTACAGGTCAAGGGTCATTATTACAGGTCAAAGGTCATTATTACAGGTCAAGGGTCATTATATAACTAACGAGGAATATTGACCTCGAGTAAGATGTGAGGGGAGGGGGAGGGGCAGGGGCAGGGGGAGGGGTAGGTCATAGTTAACATGAAGGGCAGGTCAATAGCGTCCCATTTGGTGATCATGGAGGAAGGGATATGGTGGACGTGTGAACATTAGGTGAGGGTTGAGCACACACACACACACACACACACCACGTCATCAATATGGGGGGAAGGGGGGGTACTTACTGTAGGATGGGGGTGTGTGTGTGTGTGTGTGTGTGTGTTACCTATTTGTACTGTACGGGGAGGGAGTTGTACAGTGGTGGGTGCCCATCTCTTGTACTGTACGGGGTGGGAGTTGTACACTGGTGGGTGCCCATCTCTTGTACTGTACGGGGAGGGAGTTGTACAGTGGTGGGTGCCCATCTCTTGTACTGTACGGGGAGGGAGTTGTACAATGGTGGGTGCCCATCTCCTGTACTGTACGGGGAGGGAGTTGTACAATGGTGGGTGCCCATCTATTGTACTGTACGGGGAGGGAGTTGTACAGTGGTGGGTGCCCATCTCTTGTACTGTACGGGGAGGGAGTTGTACAGTGGTGGGTGCCCATCTCTTGTACTGTACGGGGAGGGAGTTGTACAGTGGTGGGTGCCCCATCTTGTGTACACTGTTCACATTCATAACTTCCTCATTCACTTCAGTCATTTACAACACATTCATTATGAAGTTACTTGTCCAAATTTAGCCATAACACATTTCTTGATTGTTCAGGTTGTGTTCTCTGGTTGTTCAGGTTGTGTTCTCTGGTTGTTTAGGTTGTTCTCTGGTTGTTCAGGTTATGTTCTCTGGTTGTTCAGGTTATGTTCTGTGGTTGTTCAGGTTATGTTCTCTGGTTGTTCAGGTTATGTTCTCTGGTTGTTCAGGTTGTGTTCTCTGGTTGTTCAGGTTATGTTCTCTGGTTGTTCAGGTTATGTTCTCTGGTTGTTCAGGTTATGTTCTCTGGTTGTTCAGGTTGTGTTCTCTGGTTGTTCAGGTAGTGTTCTCTGGTTGTTCAGGTTGTGCTCTGGTTGTTCAGGTTATGTTGGTTGTTCAGTTTATGTTCTCTGGTTGTTCAGGTTGTGTGCTCTGGTTGTTCAGGTTGTGTGCTCTGGTTGTTCAGGTTGTGCTCTGGTTGTTCAGGTTGTGCTCTGGTTGTTCAAGGTGTGTTCTCCGGTTGTTCAGGTTGTGTTCTCTGGTTGTTCAGGTTAGGTTCTGATGGAGGGAGTATGATCCCATCATCGAATTCATCGCCCCACAAAGGTTCCATCAATTCCCTGCTTCTGATTGTAGAGCAGCCCCGAAGCCAGCAGGATCCCCAGAGGGAAGAAGAGTCTGTAAAAATCCAATCCCAAGGTGGATAGTTAGGTGGACTACACATGTCGTTTTCTTTGCTGGTGACGTCAGGTATGATTGCTGTGCCTCGTCCACCTGTACACACAAGTCCACCCAACCTGGATCTCTAGCCAACACTTCAGGAGGAAGCTGCTGCACCATCCCCGCCACCACCAAGGTCACCTCTGACCATCAAAGATCCCTCGTCCCAGGGTTGCAGTTCGACACCTTGACCAATGCCCCTCACCCGACCGATCTGAAGAAAACTCCAACACCACCCTCGCCACTGTCACTTCCTGCCACCTGATATCCCTCGACCCCCGGGTTGTAGTTTGGCAACACAACTACATCTACAAGACCATCTTCATCCAATGAACATATCAACCCACTTCCTACCCAGTATACTATTCTTATCTCGAGTATACTATCCTCCAATCCAGTATACTAACCAGCACTCCACTATATACGTAAAGACGGTCTGTATAACACTCCCACCTCTGTATACCCCTGGTGTATCTTGTTATACACCTCCAGTATACACAGTATACCCCTGGTGTATGTTGTTATATACCTCCAGTATACACAGTATACCCCTGGTGTATGTTGTTATACACCTCCAGTATACACAGTATACCCCTGGTGTATGTTGTTATATACCTCCAGTATACACAGTATACCCCTGGTCACATGGGACCACCTCCGTCCAGTCTCCACGTCACTCTTTATACAGCGCTCCTTGTCGCAAGCGCAGGTATCCAGTTATCTTTGCGAGTATACATACTGGGAGGCCATGTTGCCGGAGGCATGTTGCCTAGGTGGCCATGTTGTTGAGAGCCGTGTTCCTGGGGGCCATGTTGATCTAGGAAGGCCCTGTGTCTGGAAGCATGTTGTCTGGGAAGCCGTGCCTGGGAGGGCCAGTTCCCCTGGGCTACCATGTTGTCCTGGATGCACTGTTAGGTGGGAGGCCATGTTGGACTGGGAGGTCATGTTGCTTAGGAGGCCCAGTGGCTGGAGCCAGTTGATAGAGCCTTTCCTGGGGGACCGTGTTGCCTGGAGGGCCATGTTGAGCAGGCGCTATATTGGCCGGGAGGCCTGTTGTATGGTGATAGTTATAAGCCCCGGTCAGGCGCCGTCCTCCATAACGTTCACTTGGAAGTATTTGTATGAACTCCGTCAGAACCCATGACCCATGACCCAGCCCTGGTCCAGGTAACCCTGACCCATAGACCCAGTCCCAGGAACCCATTGACCCATACCACCTCCAGGAACACATGACCCATGCCGTCTGCATGAACATGACATACCAGTCTCCAGTAACCCATATACCCTTTACTTACTATACCTCGGACGTAAAAGAAGTAACTGTATCTTCATTTTAACAGAACACAGAGTACGTTGTGTGTGTGTGTCGTGTATAACCTACCAGCAGATGTGGTATAAAGTGTGGTAGTTGGGGGTTGGGTTTGGTGCCCTCCTACGTTACCAGGTAGACCCTGTGTTGTTGTTATATACCATCCAGTAAACCACGTATCAACTTCCCGGTTTTATGGTTGGGGGGGTTTAAAATACCTCCCCGTAACCACCTAAACCCCTGTAACAGCTCGACCACCAGTAACACAGTCAACCCCTTGGTGTATGTTGTCATGGACCCCCCTCCAGTTAAGTCTGGAATACACCCTGACCTGTTCATCTAGCCATGTACCCGTTACCCCATGATGTATTGGTTACCATATACTACCTCCATGTACCTTCACCGAGTTATACCCACTGTACGTTCTATACTACCCCCTAGCTGTACCATTCACCCATGATGTATTGTTTTACACTTAGTTATACCAGTATACCCCTGGGATGTACACCCATGATTATTGGTACCCCTGTATGTTGTATACTGACCTCCACTATACCATTACCGTCCCATGTGTATGTTGTTATATACCTCCAGTATACACAGTATACCCCTGGTGTATGTTGTTATACACCTCCAGTATACACAGTATACACAGGTCACAGTGGGCCACCTCCGTCCAGTCTCCTACGTCAGCTCTTAACGCGTCGCGTTGTCTGTCGCAAAGCGCGAGGTTCCACGTTATCTTTGCGAGGTATACACAGTCTGGGGAGGCCATGTTGCCTATGGTAGCCATGTTGTGTGAGGAGGCCGTGTTGCCTTGGGAGGGCCATGTTGTCTGGGAAGGCCATGTTGTCTGGGAAGGCCATGTTGTCTGGGGAGGCCGTGTTGCCTTGGGAGGGCCATGTTGCCTGGGCGACCATGTTGCCTGGGGAGGCCGTGTTGGCTGGGGAGGCCATGTTGTCTAGGGAGGGCCATGTTGCCCGGGAGGGCCATGTTGCCTAGGGTGGCCATGTTGTCTGGGAGGCCATGTTGGCTAGGGAGGGCCATGTTGTCTGGGAGGCCATGTTGTCTAGGGAGGGCCATGTTGCCCGGGGAGGGACATGTTGCCTAGGGTGGCCATGTTGTCTGGGAGGCCATGTTGGCTGGGGAGGGCCATGTTGTCTGGGAGGCCATGTTGTCTAGGGAGGGCCATGTTGCCCGGGGAGGGACATGTTGCCTAGGGTGGCCATGTTGTCTGGGGGCCATGTTGGCTGGGGAGGGCCATGTTGTCTGGGAGGTCATGTTGTCTAGGGAGGGCCATGTTGCCCGGGGAGGGACATGTTGCCTAGGGTGGCCATGTTGTCTGGGAGGCCATGTTGGCTGGGGAGGGCCATGTTGTCTGGGAGGCCTTGTTGTCTAGGGAGGGCCATGTTGCCCGGGAGGGCCATGTTGCCTAGGGTGGCCATGTTGTCTGGGGAGGCCATGTTGGCTGGGGAGGCCATGTTGTCTAGGGAGGGCCATGTTGCCTAGGGTGGCCATGTTGTCTGGGGAGGCCATGTTGGCTGGGGAGGCCATGTTGCCTAGGAGGGCCATGTTGGCTGGGGAGGCCATGTTGGCTGGGGAGGCCATGTTGCCTAGGAGGGCCATGAGGGCCATGTTGGCTGGGGAGGCCATGTTGGCTGGGAAGGCCATTTTGCTTGGGAACCTGTGCTGGGCGCTATATTGGCCGGGGAGGCCATGTTGGTGTGGGTGATAACGTGTGATAAGCACCCGGTCAGGGGCGCCGTCCCTCCATAACGTTTCACTTAAAGATTTAGATGAACGTCCGTCAGGAACCCAAGACCCATGACCCAGTCTGCCAGGAACCCATGACCCATGACCATCTGCAGGAACCCTGACCATGACCCAGTCTGCCAGGAACCCTGACCCATGACCCAGTCTACCAGGAACCCTGACCCATGACCCATCAGCAGGAACCATGACCCATGACCAGTCTGCCAGAACCCATGACCCAGACTCAGTCTGACCAGAACCCATGACCCATGACCCATCTGCCAGGAACCCATGACCATGACTCAGTCTGCCAGGAACCCATACCAGTCTGCTAGGAACCCATGACCCATGACCCAGTCAGCCAGGAACCATGACCCATGACCCATCAGCCGAACCCATGACCCATGACCAGTCTGCCAGCAACCATACCCAGTCTGACCAGGAACCCATGACCCATGACCCAGTCTGACCAGGACCCATGACCCATCTGCCAGGAACCCAGACCCATGACCCAGTCTGACCAGGAACCCATGACCCAGACCCAGTCTGACCAGGAACCTATGACCCATGACCCAGTCAGCCAGGAACCCATGACCCATGACCCAGTCTGCCAGGAACCCATGACCCATGACTCAGTCTGCCAGGAACCCATGACCCATGACCCAGTCTGACCAGGAACCCATGACCCATGACCCAGTCTGCCAGGAACCCATGACCCATGACCCAGTCTGACCAGGAACCCATGACCCATGACCCAGTCTGACCAGGAACCTATGACCCATGACCCAGTCAGCCAGGAACCCATGACCCATGACCCAGTCTGACCAGGAACCCATGACCCATAACCTTACTCTACCTTCAGGACGTAAAGAGGAAGATCGTATCTTCATTTTAACAGCAACACAGCAGTTGTTGTTGTTATTGTTGTTGTGTCGTGTATAACCTAGCCAGGCAGAGTGGATGATTATATAAAGTGTTGAGGTAGGTGGGTAGGTGGGTGGGTGGTGGGTGGGTGGGTGGGTGGGTGGGTGGGCTCCTCCTCGTGCTCCACTGCAGGTTGCCAGACGCCTTTTGTCGGGTTCACACGTCATTAGTAAACACACTGATCATCAAACTTTCCACGGCTTGAACTACTCCAGCCGGGGGGGGGGGGGGGGGGGGGGGGTAGGGGGGATGATGACCCCCCCCTCAACCCACCCTAACCATCCCCTCCTAACCAGCCTCGACCCACCCTAACCCACACAAGCCAGCCTCCCAGGCGTAATGTGGGCGTCACTGGACCCACCTTCCAGTTCTAAGGTCTGGAAATACACGACCTGACCTTCTCACTCTAGCCATGTACCCTTCACCCATGATGTATTGTACCCACTGTACTACCCCCTAGCCATGTACCCTTCACCCATGATGTATTGTACCCACTGTACGTTCTATACTGACCTCCACCTACCCCCTAGCCATGTACCCTTCACCCATGATGTATTGTACCCACTGTACGTTCTATACTGGCCTCCACCTACCCCCTAGCCATGTACCCTTCACCCATGATGTATTGTACCCACTGTACGTTCTATACTGACCTCCACCTACCCCCTAGCCATGTACCCTTCACCCATGATGTATTGTACCCACTGTACGTTCTATACTGGCCTCCACCTACCCCCTAGCCATGTACCCTTCACCCATGATGTATTGTACCCACTGTACGTTCTATACTGACCTCCACCTACCCCCTAGCCATGTACCGTTCACCCATGATGTATTGTACCCACTGTACGTTCTATACTGGCCTCCACCTACCCCCTAGCCATGTACCCTTCACCCATGATGTATTGTACCCACTGTACGTTCTATACTGACCTCCACCTACCCCCTAGCCATGTACCCTTCACCCATGATGTATTGTACCCACTATACTACCCCCTAGCCATGTACCCTTCACCCATGATGTATTGTACCCACTGTACGTTCTATACTGACCTCCACCTACCCCCTAGCCATGTACCCTTCACCCATGATGTATTGTACCCACTGTACGTTCTATACTGGCCTCCACCTACCCCCTAGCCATGTACCCTTCACCCATGATGTATTGTACCCACTGTACGTTCTATACTGGCCTCCACATACCCCCTAGCCATGTACCCTTCACCCATGATGTATTGTACCCACTGTACGTTCTATACTGGCCTCCACCTACCCCCTAGCCATGTACCCTTCACCCATGATATTACAGTTATGCTGCGACTGTAACAATTAGCAAATAATGACTAGGAATTAATTAATGTTGTAAGGAATGTATTTAGTCTACTGTATTCATAATGATATTAACTGTTCATACAGATGTCCCTCTGTTCTCATTTTACTTGTTATGTTCTTGTTATGTTCTCATGTTACATGGACTTGTGTTATCATATTACATGTTTTTGTTCTTTCGTGCCAAGGACGTGTCAGGGAAGTGTCAGGGAGGAAGTAAGGGTAGAGGCATGGAGGAGACATGGATATACCAGGGAAGTGTCAAGGAAGTGTTGAGGAAGTGCCAAACAAGTAGGAGGGAAGTGATAAGGAAGTGTTAAACAGATATCAGGGAAGTGGCAGGGGCCATTGTGAGGGTAACTCTCTCGAGCTAAACCTCCATCTGAGTGGATGGGTTTGAGTCTTGGTTTCTTGTGACCAAGTTAAATCTTTATCAGAGTGGATGGGTTCGAGTCCTGGTTTCTTGTGACCAAGTTGAATCTCTATCAGAGTGGATGGGTTCGAGTCTTGGTTTCTTGTGACCAAATTAAATCTTTATCAGAGTGGATGGGTTCGAGTCTTGGTTTCTTGTGACCAAGTCAAATCTTTATCAGAGTGGATGGGTTCGAGTCTTGGTTTCTTGTGACCAAGTTAAATCTTTATCGGAGTGGATGGGTTCGAGTCTTGGTTTCCTGTGACCTATTGGTTCCAGGGCTGGTCTGTTGACCAGCCCTGGTTAAGGTCAGGGGTCAGTGTTCTAAGCGAGGTCAGTATACTGATGGACAATACATACACGACTGAAGGAGGAGGAGGAGGAGGAGGAGGAGGAGGAGGAGGAGGAGGAGGAGAAGAAGAAGAAGAAGAAGAAGAAGAAGAAGAAGAAGAAGAAGAAGAAGTAGATCATAATGTGTTAAAAGCACTGACCTCTGCACACTGGTCAGGTTTGGATGTTAAGGAAGACCTGGAGAAGTGACCTTGACCCTGATTCATGTTAAGGACAAGCTAAATCCAGACCCTGAGGCCTGGGGTCTGTGCCCTGTGTCTGTTGATGTCTGTGACCCTGAGGTCTGGGGTCTGTGCCCTGTGTCTGGTGATGTCTGTGACCCTGAGGTCTGGGGTCTGTGCCCTGTGTCTGGTGATGTCTGTGACCCTGAGGTCTGGGGTCTGTGCCCTGTGTCTGTTGATGTCAGTGACCCTGAGGTCTGGGGTCTGTGGTTTACGCTGAAGAACTTGACCTCGCCAGTTCGTTCCAGCGGTCCGCCCAGGGATGGTTCACAATCCTGGACCTCGTCAGTCCGTTCCAGCGGTCCGCTCAGGGCGGCTCGCAAGCCTGGACCTTGTCAGCCAGTCCGTTCCAGCGGTCCACCCCGGGATGGTTCACAATCCTGGACAGCGTCAGTCCGTTCCAGCGGTCCGCTCCGGGTGGCTCACAAGCCTGGACAGCGTCAGCCAGTCCGTTCCAGCGGTCCGCTCAGGGCGGCTCGCAAGCCTGGACCTCGTCAGCCAGTCCGTTCCAGCGGTCCACCCCTGGATGGCTCACAATCCTGGACAGCGTCAGTCCGTTCCAGCGGTCCGTGCCTGTTGGTGGTCAGGCAGGCATGGACCACGTCAGTCAGTCCCGTTCCACCGGTCTGTACTAACTAGCTAACCCCCCCCCCGCCTCGTTCCCCCCCCCCG
Organism: Panulirus ornatus; assembly: GCF_036320965.1. Classification (NCBI taxonomy): domain Eukaryota; kingdom Metazoa; phylum Arthropoda; class Malacostraca; order Decapoda; family Palinuridae; genus Panulirus; species Panulirus ornatus. Next base: position 16,685,667 of record NC_092276.1, read on the forward strand.
GTCATTAAGTGATGAGACGAGGCCATTGTGAGGCTGACGAGGGATTACCCCCCCCCACATCCCTCCCCCCCCACACCGGACCACCTAACTTCCTGTTTACTGATTGTCTATCTATCTATCTATCTATCTGCCCGTGTAACCTCCCCCGCTCCCCCGGGGGGGGGGGCAGTTCGGGTTCAGCACTGTATTCAGTACCCTCCCCCCCCCTAGAGCGGACACACAGGTACAGAACTGACACACGGGTACAGAACTGACACACGAGTACACAGCTGGATACATAGCTGACACATGGATACAGAGCTGACACATGGGTACAGGTGATTTGCATACAACCGTTACTGTATCTAAGTTACTACAGGTACAGAGACGTGACTAGGTTACAGGTGGATCTTGAATACATGAGAGTAATACAGATCCACTTGATATGTTACAGCTGCCGTGTTCACAAGAACTGTTCATCGTGGCGCCTCTTCCACCAAGAACTGTTCATCATGGCGACTCTTCCACCAAGAACTGTTCATCATGGCGACTCTTCCACCAAGAACTGGTCATCATAGCGCCTCTTCTACCAAGAACTGTTCATCATGGCGCCTCTTCCACCAAGAACTGTTCATCATGGCGCCTCCTTCATCAACAACTGTTCATCATGGCGCCTCTTCCACCAAGAACTGTTCATCATGGCGATTCTTCCACCAAGAACTGTTCATCATGGCGCCTCCTTCATCAAGAACTGTTCATCATGGCGCCTCTTCCACCAAGAACTGTTCATCATGGCGCCTCTTCCACCAAGAACTGTTCATCATGGCGCCTCCTTCATCAAGAACTGTTCATCATGGTGCCTCTTCCACCAAGAACTGTTCATCATGGCGCCTCCTTCATCAAGAACTGCTCATCATAGCGCCTCTTCCACCAAGAACTGGTCATCATGGCGGCTCTTCCACCAAGAACTGTTCATCACGGCGCCTCTTCCACCAAGAACTGTTCATCATGGCGCCTCTTCCACCAAGAACTGGTCATCATGGCGCCTCCTCCACCAAGAACTGGTCATCATGGCACCCCCTCCACCAAGAACTGGTCATCATGGCGCCTCTTCCACCAAGAACTGGTCATCATGGCGCCTCTTCCACCAAGAACTGGTCATCATGGTGGCTCTTCCACCTATAACTGTTCATCATGGCACCTCTTCCACCAGGAATTGTTCATCATTGCACCTCTTCCACCAAGAACTGTTCACCATGGCTCCTCCTCCACCAAGAACTGTTCATCATGGTTCCTCCTCCACCAAGAACTCATCAGAGTCAACCAATTGTTACTTAACAATGATAATTTTGTTATAAGATCTATTATGTAAAGAGACAAGCATGTTCTTCCACACTCGACCGGTTAACCCCAGCCAATAACAACCTGGGAACTGTTCTTCAATTTCTCCACAACCTGGGAACTGTTCTTCAAGTTCTCCACAACCTGGGAACTGTTCTTCAAGTTCTCCACAACCTGGGAACTGTTCTTCAATTTCTCCACAACCTGGGAACTGTTCTTCAAGTTCTCCACAACCTGGGAACTGTTCTTCAAGTTCTCCACAACCTGGGAACTGTTCTTCAATTTCTCCACAACCTGGGAACTGTTCTTCAAGTTCTCCACAACCTGGGAACTGTTCTTCAAGCTCTCCATAACCTGGGAACTGTTCTTCAAGTTCTCCACAACCTGGGAACTGTTCTTCAAGTTCTCCCCAACCTGGGAACTGTTCTTCAATTTCTCCCCAACCTGGGAACTGTTCTTCAAGTTCTCCACAACCTGGGAACTGTTCTTCAATTTCTCCACAACCTGGGAACTGTTCTTCAAGTTCTCCACAACCTGGGAACTGTTCTTCAAGTTCTCTACAACCTGGGAACTGTTCTTCAAGTTCTCCACAACCTGGGAACTGTTCTTCAATTTCTCCACAACCTGGGAACTGTTCTTCAGGTTCTCCACAACCTGGGAACTGTTCTTCAAGCTCTCCACAACCTGGGAACTGTTCTTCAAGTTCTCCAGAGCCTGGGAACTGTTCTTCAAGTTCTCCACAACCTGGGAACTGTTCTTCAATTTCTCTACAACCTGGGAACTGTTCTTCAAGTTCTCCACAACCTGGGAACTGTTCTTCAAGTTCTCCACAACCTGGAACTGTTCTTCAAGCTCTCCACAACCTGGGAACTGTTCTTCAAGTTCTCCACAAGCAACAGTTGTCTCCTGTCTATCTGCCGGACGGTGGGGTATTGAAGATGATAGATAGATACATCACCTGCCACATCCATCATAATTACCTCATTACCACATCCATCATAATTACCTCATTACCACATCCATCATAATTACCTCATTACCACATCCTCATAATTACCTCATTACCACATCCCTCATAATTACCTCATTACCACATCCCTCATAATTACCTCATTACCACATCCCTCATAATTACCTCATTACCACATCCATCATAATTACCTCATTACCACATCCCTCATAATTACCTCATTACCACATCCCTCATAATTACCTCATTACCACATCCCTCATAATCACCTCATTACCACATCCCTCATAATTACCTCATTACCACATCCCTCATGATCACCTCATTACCACATCCTTCATAATCACCTCATTACCACATCCCTCATAATCACCTCATTACCACATCCCTCATAATCACCTCATTACCACATCCCTCATAATTACCTCATTATCATTATTATCATTTACTACAAGAACAAGAGAACTAGTAAATACATTATAAGTGACCACCCCACACAGACCACAAACCCACTGCAGTATACCAGCCTAGTTTACAAGTACTCCTGCCCACGTGAAGGTTGTAAACCTCGAGAGAACGTAAACTACACCGGTATAGCTTAACGTAAACTACACCGGTATGACTTAACGTAAACTACACCGGTATGACAACGTAAACTACACCGGTATGACTTAATGTAAACTATACCGGTATGACAACGTAAACTACACCGGTATGACTTAACGTAAACTACACCTCCCCCCACTAACTCTATCGCACACTGGCTTCTCTAACACCTCCCCCACTAACTCTATCGCACACTGGCTTCTCTAACACCTCCCCCACTAACTCTATCGCACACTGGCTTCTCTAACACCTCCCCCACTAACTCTATCGCACACTGGCTTCTCTAACACCTCCACCCACTGACTAGATCGCACACTGGCTTCACTAACACCTCCCCCACTGACTAGATCGCACACTGGCTTCACTAACACCTTCCCCCACTGACTACATCGCACACTGGCTTCTCTAACACCTTCCCCCCCACTGACTATATCGCACACTGGCTTCTCTAACACCTTCCCCCACTGACTATATCGCACACTGGCTTTCTAACACCTCCCCCACTGACTATATCGCACACTGGCTTCACTAACACCTTCCCCCACTGACTATATCGCACACTGGCTTTCTAACACCTCCCCCCACTGACTATATCGCACACTGGCTTCTCTAACACCCCCCCACACTGACTATATCGCACACTGGCCTCTCTATCACCTCCCCCCACTGACTATATCGCACACTGGCTTCTCTAATACCTTCCCCCACTGACTATATCGCACACTGGCTTCTCTAACACCTTCCCCCACAGACTATATCGCACACTGGCTTCTCTAACACCTACCCCCCACTGACTATATCGCACACTGGCTTCTCTAACATCTCTCCCACTGACTATATCGCACACTGGCTTCTTTAACACCTTCCCCACACTGACTAGATCGCACACTGCCTTCTCTAACACCTACCCCCACTGACTATATCGCACACTAGCTTCTCTAACACCTACCCCCACTGACTATATCGCACACTGGCTTCGAGGGAACCCCAGATCAAAATATCATCTTACGTTGCCAGTCTCACGTCTAACTTGACCACATGTGAACACTTCCTGTGGTTTAGCTTGGACTGTTAGGAGTCTGGGCAGAAATGTAGGCAAAATGAACATGGGACATTTGATTTCCATTTTATCTGATGAAACAAGACGTGTGATCACAAAATTTGAGATGTCAAAAGAAGGGTCACACTTTATTTATATATATATATATATATATATATATATATATATATATATATATATATATATATATATATATATATATATATATATTTATCCCTGGGGATAGGGGATTAAGAATACTTCCCACGTATTCCCTGCGTGTCGTAGAAGGCGACTAAAAGGGGAGGGAGCGGGGGGCTGGAAATCCTCCCCTCTCGTTTTTTTTTAATTTTCCAAAAGAAGGAACAGAGATTTGGGCCAGGTGAGGGTATTCCCTCAAAGGCCCAGTCCTCTGTTCTTAACGCTACCTCGCTAATGCGGGAAATGGCGAATAGTTTGAAAAAAAAAAAAAAAAAAATATATATATATATATATATATATATATATATATATATATATATATATATATATATATATATATATATATATATATATATATATATTCCAATCCACGAGGAAATGAAACACGATGATAAGCTCACAAGTGCACTTTCATGTAATCATCACATCATCAAGGGGAGACACAAGAGAGAAGTATAACAATTGATATACAAGGAGAAGATGAACGAAAGAATGTAAAATAACCTTAATATCTCTGTTCAAAAGGACTGTTATTGCAAAAAAAAGAAAAGAAATCTTAAAGTCTCTAACTCGGGGGGAGCATAATGCTTTGCCATACACGTCCATAGAGTTGAAAGTTCTATGCGTATGGTGGAGAACGTCGGGCGTACATGGACCCTTGCCGTCGGCGTCAGGGAGGGAAGGCAGGGCCCGGCCATCTCTGGTGTAGGGTGACCGAAAGGGGATTTTCCGCGCCAATTAACAGTGATTTCCCGTGTTTTGATCAGCTGGCCTGATTGGTGGGGGGGGGGCGTGAGGGGGGACCCTCCTCCTTCTCCCCCCCTCCCCTCCCTCCTGTATGTCATCCACAAGACACAACAGAACCGACCTCTTGCCACACCTGTCTGTCTGTCTGTCTGTCTGTCTGTGTCTGTCTGTCTAGCTGTCTGTCTGTCTGTCTGTCTGTCTGTCTGTCTGCGATACCCGTCTTCTCCCGCTGTAGACAGACGCTCCTCAACAAGCAGAGGTCAGACGAACGCAGAACAGTGTGGCCAATACGCATACAAGACGCAGTTATACATACAAGACGCAGTTATGCATACAAGACAGTTACGCATACAAGACACAGTTACGCATACAAGACGCAGTTATACATACAAGACGCAGTTATGCATACAAGACAGTTACGCATACAAGACACAGTTACGCATACAAGACGCAGTTATACATACAAGACGCAGTTATGCATACAAGACAGTTACGCATACAAGACACAGTTACGCATACAAGACGCAGTTATGCATACAAGACAGTTACGCATACAAGACACAGTTACGCATACAAGACGCAGTTATGCATACAAGACAGTTACGCATACAAGACGCAGTAACGCATACAAGACGCAGTTATGCATACAAGACAGTTACGCATACAAGACACAGTTACGCATACAAGACGCAGTTACGCATACAAGACAGTTACGCATACAAGACGCAGTAACGCATACAAGACGCAGTTATGCATACAAGACAGTTACGCATACAAGACACAGTTATGCATACAAGACGCAGTTATGCATACAAGACAGTTACGCATACAAGACGCAGTAACGCATACAAGACGCAGTTATGCATACAAGACAGTTACGCATACAAGACGCAGTAACGCATACATGATACAGTTACGCATTCAGGCCCTCCACCTGGACGTGTCCTCCTCCACCTGGACGTGACCCCCCTCCACCTGGACGTGTCCTCCTCCACCTGAACATGACCCTCTCCGCCTGGACATGACCCCCCTCCACCTGGACGTGTCCTCCTCCACCTGGACGTGACCCCCCTCCACCTGGACGTGTCCTCCTCCACCTGAACATGACCCCCTCCGCCTGGACATGACCCCCCTCCACCTGGACGTGTCCTCCTCCACCTGGACGTGACCCCCCTCCACCTGGACGTGTCCTCCTCCACCTGAACATGACCCCCTCCGCCTGGACATGACCCCCCTCCACCTGGACGTGTCCTCCTCCACCTGGACGTGTCCCCCCTCCACCTGGACGTGTCCTCCTCCACCTGAACATGACCCCTCCGCCTGGACATGACCCCCCTCCACCTGGACGTGTCCTCCTCCACCTGAACATGACCCCCTCCGCCTGGACATGACCCCCCTCCACCTGGACGTGTCCTCCTCCACCTGGACGTGTCCCCCCTCCACCTGGACGTGTCCTCCTCCACCTGAACATGACCCCCTCCGCCTGGACATGACCCCCTCCACCTGGACGTGTCCTCCTCCACCTGGACGTGTCCCCCCTCCACCTGGACGTGTCCTCCTCCACCTGAACATGACCCCCTCCACCTGGACATGACCCCCCCTCCACCTGGACGTGTCCTCCTCCACCTGGACGTGATCCCCCTCCACCTGAACGTTACCCCTCCACCTGGACGTGACCTCCTCCACCTGAACATGACCCCCCTCCGCCTGGACATGACCCCCCTCCACCTGGACGTGTCCTCCTCCACCTGGACGTGACCCCCCTCCACCTGGACGTGACCTCCTCCACACACGTGAGAGGCGTCGCCAGCGTTCACATCATCCACCTGACTTACCACAACAACAACAACAAGACAACACTAAGGGGGGGAGGGGGGAATAGACCCCCCTCACATGTACCGTGGGAAAGAGTGGGGGGAGGGGGGATTGACGGCTAGAGGGGGAGGGGGAGGGGAGGAGAAGGGGGGGCCGATGCGACCTGGGAGTACCCGGGAAAGCCAGATAACAGCTAGATAACAGCTAGATAACAGCTAGATAACAGCTAGATAACAGCTAGGTAACAGCTAGATAACAGCTAGATAACAGCTAGATAACAGCCAGATAACAGCTTGATAACAGCTAGATAACAGCCAGATAACAGCTAGATAACAGCTAGATAACAGCCAGATAACAGCTAGATAACAGCTAGATAACAGCCAGATAACAGCTAGATAACAGCCAGATAACAGCTAGATAACAGCTAGATAACAGCTAGATAACAGCCAGATAACAGCTAGATAACAGCTAGATAACAGCTAGATAACAGGGGATATACTAGTGTGAGACGAGGTTACCTGCTGGGGGGAGGGAGGGGGGGTGTCGTACATGTGGGGGGGGGAGAGATAACAGACGAACTGGTGGTTTACAATGACCCCCTTCTGCTGGGGGGGGGGGGCGGGGTACGGTTTACTAAGTGGTACCTTGTACTGGTGGAGGTCATCAACCAGTGGTGGTGTTGGAGAGGTGGTGGTGGAGGGGGGAGGGAGTTGATAAGGGGGAGGGGAAAGGACAGAGGTGGGGGAGCTATGGTGATGTTGGAGAAGGTTGTGAGGGAGAAGGGTGATCAGGGGAGAAACTTTCCCTTAAATATGATTAATGACTCGTGAGGACGAAGGATGGTGGAGAGGGTGTTGGAGGGACGAAGGATGGTGGAGAGGGTGTTGGGGTGAGTGATGGTTGGTGAAGAGGTTGTTGGAGTGGGTGATGGTTGGTGGAGAGGTTGTTGGAGTGACGATGGTTGGTGGAAAGGGTGTTGGAGTGTAGGATGGTTGGAGGAGAGGGTGTTGGAGTGAACAATATTTGGTGGAGAGGGTGTTGGAGGGACGATGGTTGGTGGAGAGGGTGTTGGGGTGAGTAATGGTTGGTGGAGAGGGTGTTGGAGTGATTGATGGTTGGTGGAGAGGGTGTTGGAGTGTACGATGGTTGGTGGAGAGGGTGTTGGAGTGTACGATGGTTGGTGGAGAGGGTGTTGGAGTGTACGATGGTTGGTGGAGAGGGTGTTGGAGTGTACGATGGTTGGTGGAGAGGGTGTTGGAGTGTACGATGGTTGGTGGAGAGGGTGTTGGAGGGACGATGGTTGGTGGAGAGGGTGTTGGGGTGAGTAATGGTTGGTGGAGAGGGTGTTGGAGTGATTGATGGTTGGTGGAGAGGGTGTTGGAGTGTACGATGGTTGGTGGAGAGGGTGTTGGAGTTTACGATGGTTGGTGGAGAGGGTGTTGGAGCGTACGATGGTTGGTGGAGAGGGTGTTGGAGCGTACGATGGTTGGTGGAGAGGGTGTTGGAGTGTACGATGGTTGGTGGAGAGGGTGTTGGATTGTACGATGGCTGGTGGTGAGGATGTTGGAGTAACCATCACACGACCATCACGGTGATTGGCTGGTCAGAACAAGGCACACGAGAGGCACACTGTCAGCCAATCACAGGAAGGCAATAGAGCCTACAGCCCAACCAATCAGGAGCCACCCCTTATCTCTGAATCTTACAAATAAATATTTCTCTCTCAATGATAGATAAATTATCTATTAGTTATCTCTGAATGATACAGATAAATCATCTATCAGTTGTCTTAATGTTGTAGATACCCTGGCTTATCCAGGACCCCCAGTAATGCCCCCCCCCCACTCAACACTATCCAGTGGGCCACAATCCCCACTGGACATAGTCCCCCACTGCCTGCCTCCCCCATCACCAGGACTCCCTCCCCCACTGCCTGTCACCCACACTACCCTGGTCTTCTATCAACATTTGCTCTGCCAGACCCGAGGTTTGGCCTGCGTGGGGGGAGGCACCCCCCCCCCCCCACCCCACCTGCCTCAGTGGTGCATGGAGGCGGGGCGGGGGAGGGGAGGGTGGCAGGACGCTGGAAGAGCAGAACCAAAGATCTTTACTACACGATACATGTGTGTGTGTGTGTGTGTGTGTGTGTGTGTGTGTGCGTGTGTGTGTGTGTGTGCGTGTGTGTGTGTGTGTGTGTGTGTATGTGTGTGTGTGTGTGTGTGTGTGTGTGTGTGTGTGTGTGTGTGTGTGCGTGCGTGCGCGCGTGCGTACGTGCGTGCGTGCGTGTGTGTGTGTGTGTGTGTGTGTGTGTGTGTGTGTGTGTGTGCGTGCGTGCGTGCGTGCGTACGTGCGTGCGTGCGTGTGTGTGTGTGTGTGTGTGTGTGTGTGTGTGTGTGTGTGTACCACAACCAGACCCGCTGCTACACGAACGCAACCGCGGTACAACGTCCAGGTCAAAGGTCAGAGCTAAGGCTTGGGGTCAGAGGTCAATTAGCTGTGTCAGGCGGGCGCCCCGCTCAAGGTCTTCAACACGTCCTGAACCAGTCCTCGCTCAGGTCATATTGTAAACACATTAATGGTCAACAGCTATATAAGGTTATAACAACTATGTAAAGTTATAATAACTATATAAAGTTATAACAACTATATAAAGTTATAACAACTATATAAAGTTATAACAACTATATAAAGTTATAATAACTATATAGAGTTATAAGAACTATATAAAGTTATAATAACTATATAAAGTTATAATAACTATATAGAGTTATAACAACTATATAAAGTTATAATAACTATATAGAGTTATAAGAACTATATAAAGTTATAACAACTATATAAAGTTATAACAACTATATAAAGTTATAACAACTATATAAAGTTATAATAACTATATAGAGTTATAAGAACTATATAAAGTTATAATAACTATATAAAGTTATAATAACTATATAGAGTTATAACAACTATATAGAGTTATAACAACTATATAAAGTTGTAATAACTATATAGAGTTATAAGAACTATATAAAGTTATAATAACTATATAAAGTTATAATAACTATATAAAGTTATAACAACTATATAAAGTTATAACAACTATATAAAGTTATAATAACTATATAGAGTTATAAGAACTATATAAAGTTATAACAACTATATAAAGTTATAATAACTATATAGAGTTATAAGAACTATATAAAGTTATAATAACTATATAAAGTTATAATGACTATATAAAGTTATAACAACTATATAGAGTTATAACAACTATATAAAGTTGTAATAACTATATAGAGTTATAAGAACTATATAAAGTTATAATAACTATATAAAGTTATAATAACTATATAAAGTTATAACAACTATATAAAGTTATAACAACTATATAAAGTTATAATAACTATATAAAGTTATAACAACTATATAAAGTTATAACAACTATATAAAGTTATAACAACTATATAAAGTTATAATAACTATATAAAGTTATAACAACTATATAAAGTTATAATGACGATATAAAGTTACAACAACTACATAAAGTTATAATAACTATATAAAGTTATAATGACTATATAAAGTTATAATGACTATATAAAGTTATAATGACTATATAAAGTTATAATAACTATATAAAGTTATAATGACTATATAAAGTTATAACAAATATATCATGGTATAACAACAAGAGCATTCAACAAATATACACATCAATTCTATAAATTTACACAATATGGAAGAGAGAAGAGTCAGGGACCCACCAGTGTACAACTCCCTCCCCGTACAGTACAAGAGATGGGGACCCACCAGTGTACAACTCCCTCCCCGTACAGTACAAGAGATGGGCACCCACCACTGTACAACTCCCTCCCCGTACAGTACAAGAGATGGGCACCTACCAGTGTACAACTCCCTCCCCGTACAGTACAAGAGATGGGCACCCACCACTGTACAACTCCCTCCCCGTACAGTACAAGAGATGGGCACCTACCAGTGTACAACTCCCTCCCCGTACAGTACAAGAGATGGGCACCCACCACTGTACAACTCCCTCCCCGTACAGTACAAGAGATGGGCACCTACCAGTGTAGAACTCCCTCCCCGTACAGTACAAGAGATGGGCACCCACCACTGTACAACTCCCTCCCCGTACAGTACAAGAGATGGTGCACCCACCACTGTACAACTCCCTCCCCGTACATTACGAGTTGGGGACCCACCACTGTACAACTCCCTCCCCGTACAGTACAAGAGATGGACACCCACCACTGAACAACTCCCTCCCCGTACAGTACAAGAGATGGGCACCTACCAGTGTAGAACTCCCTCCCCGCCCCGTACAGTACAAAAGATGGTGCACCCACCAGTGTACAACTCCCTCCCCGTACAGTACAAGAGATGGGCACCTACCAGTGTAGAACTCCCTCCCCGTACAGTACAAGAGATGAGGACCCACCAGTGTAGAACTCCCTCCCCGTACAGTACAAGAGATGGACACCCACCACTGTACAACTCCCTCCCCGTACAGTACAAGAGATGGGCACCTACCAGTGTAGAACTCCCTCCCCGTACAGTACAAGAGATGGGCACCCACCACTGTACAACTCCCTCCCCGTACAGTACAAGAGATGAGGACCCACCAGTGTACAACTCCCTCCCCGTACAGTACAAGGGATGGGCATCCACCAGTGTACAACTCCCTCCCCGTACAGTACAAGGGATGGGCATCCACCAGTGTACAACTCCCTCTCCGTACAGTACAAGAGATTAGGACCCACCAGGGTGGGTCACTATAACGGTGACCTGGTTGGGTCACTGTACTGGTCACCTGGGTGGGTCACTGTACTGGTCACCTGGGTGGGTCACTGTACTGGTCACCTGGGTGGGTCACTGTACTGGTGTCCTGGGTGGGTCACTGTACTGGTGACCTGGGTGGGTCACTGTACTGGTGACCTGGGTGGGTCACTGTACTGGTGTCCTGGGTGGGTCACTGTACTGGTGACCTGGGTGGGTCACTGTACTGGTCACCTGGGTGGGTCACTGTGTACTGGTCACCTGGGTGGGTCACTGTACTGGTCACCTGGGTGGGTCACTGTACTGGTGTCCTGGGTGGGTCACTGTACTGGTGACCTGGGTGGGCCAATGTACTGGTGACCTGGTTGGGTCACTGTACTGGTGACCTGGGTGGGTCACTGTACTGGTGACCTGGGTGGGTCACTGTACTGGTGACCTGGGTGGGTCACTGTACTGGTGACCTGGATGGGTCACTGTACTGGTGACCTGGGTGGGTCACTGTACTGGTGACCTGGGTTGGTCACTGTACTGGTGACCTGGGTGGGTCACTGTACTGGTGACCTGGGTGGGTCACTGTACTGTACTGGTGACCTGGGTGGGTCACTGCACTGGTGACCTGGGTGGGTCACTGCACTGGTGACCTGGGTGGGTCACTGTGTACTGGTGACCTGGGTGGGTCACTGTACTGGTGACCTTAGCCAGGGCTACGGGGCTAGCACCACGACCCGCAGGGAGAGAGAGAGAGAGAGAGAGAGAGAGAGAGAGAGAGAGAGAGAGAGAGAGAGAGAGAGAGAGAGAGAGAGAGAGAGAGAGAGTGGGTGGGTGGGAGAGCCGCCCTGGTGGGTGGCACAAGCCTCTCACATTACCGATATTGTTATCACCCTGAAGGAGTCACCTCCTCCTCTCCTCCCCACCCCTCCTCTCCTCCCCACCCCTCCTCTCCCCACCCCCTCCTCTCCCCCGGGGGAGGAAGAGAGAAAGATAAATTGTTTGTCATTGGAATCTTTCTCAATGTTATCTTTCAGAAATATATATATATATACAGAGAGAGAGAGAGAGAGAGAGAGAGAGAGAGAGAGAGAGAGAGAGAGAGAGAGAGAGAGAGAGAGAGAGAGAGAGAGAGAGGAACAGGGAGAGATTGTGAGAGTAAATTAGAGACAGTGAGACATACGTATTTTTAGGTGAGTTATCTACACCTGGTAGTGTATTACACCCAGAGGTGTATCTATGGATCTTTGGGGTGTCGATCTAGGGTGTAGGGAGACGCACTGACTGTGTATCTGGGGTGTAGGGAGAGCAACTGGTATCTCTGGGGTGTGAGGCAAGGCCCTGGGGTGTACTGAATGACAGGGGTGTATCTCTGGGGTGTAAGGAGAGACCCTGGGGTGTAGGGAGAGCAACTGGTATCTCTGGGGTGTGAGGCAAGGCCCTGGGGTGTACTGAATGACAGGGGTGTATCTCTGGGGTGTAAGGAGAGACCCTGGGGTGTAGGGAGAGCAACTGGTATCTCTGGGGTGTGAGGCAAGGCCCTGGGGTGTACTGAATGACAGGGGTGTATCTCTGGGGTGTAAGGAGAGACCCTGGGGTGTAGGGAGAGGCAAGGTACACATGTATACACCAGGATCAAGTTTGTTATTGTTTGTGTGACTGAAGGCCACACTGGCTGCTGACACACACACACACGCACACACACTCACACACACACACACACACACACACACACACACACACACTCACACACACACACACACACACACACACACACACACTCACACACACACACACACACACACACACACACAATGAAACACCAACAAACACAGACACATCCGGGAACCAACGAAACAAATAGAAACATGAAACATTTTGAAACGTCAAAAGATACACAGACATACATTAGTAAGATATACATATATACACAAAAGATACTAAATACACATATACACTAAATACACTACATATACAGAGTAATTAAAAAGCCACACATCAGAGAGGCAACACTAGTGTTGCCAGTACACATGACAACACTAGTGTTACCAGTACACATGACAACACTAGTGTTACCAGTACACATGACAACACTAGTGTTACCAGTACACATGACAACACTAGTGTTGCCAAAACACATGACAACACTAGTGTTGCCAGTACACATGACAACACTAGTGTTGCCAGTACATATGACAACACTAGTGTTGCCAGTACATATGACAACACTAGTGTTACCAGTACACATGACAACACTAGTGTTACCAGTACACATGACAACAATAGTGTTGCCAGTGCACATGACAACACTAGTGTTACCATGTACTCATGACAACACTAGTGTTACCATGTACTCATGACAACACTAGTGTTACCAGTACACATGACAACACTAGTGGTGCCAAAACACATGACAACACTAGTGTTGCCAGTACACATGACAACACTAGTGTTGCCAGTACACATGACAACACTAGTGTTGCCAGTACACATGACAACACTAGTGTTACCAGTACACATGACAACACTAGTGTTGCCAGTACACATGACAACACTAGTGTTGCCAGTACACATGACAACACTAGTGTTACCAGTACACATGACAACACTAGTGTTGCCAGTACATATGACAACACTAGTGTTACCAGTACACATGACAACAGTAGTGTCACAAGTACACATGGCAACACTAGTGTTACCAGTGCACATGACAACACTAGTGTTGCCATTACACATGACAACACTAGTGTTACCAGTACACATGACAACACTAGTGTTACCAATACACATGACAACGCTAGTGTTACCAGTACACATGACAACACTAGTGTTACCAGTACACATGACAACACTAGTGTTACCAGTACACATGACAACACTAGTGTTGCCAGTACACATGACAACACTAGTGTTGCCAGTACACATGACAACACTAGTGTTGCCAGTACACATGACAACACTAGTGTTACCAGTACACATGACAACACTAGTGTTACCAGTACACATGACAACACTAGTATTACCAGTACACATGACAACACTAAAATTACCAGTACAAATGACAACACTAGTGTTACCAGTACACATGACAACACTAGTGTTGCCAGTACACATGACAACACTAGTGTTACCAGTACACATGACAACACTAGTGTTACCAGTACACATGACAACACTAGTATTACCAGTACACATGACAACACTAAAATTACCAGTACACATGACAACACTAGTGTTACCAGTACACATGACAACACTAGTATTACCAGTACACATGACAACACTAAAATTACCAGTACAAATGACAACACTAGTGTTGCCAGTACACATGACAACACTAGTGTTGCCAGTACACATGACAACACTAGTGTTACCAGTACACATGACAACACTAGTGTTACCAGTACACATGACAACACTAGTATTACCAGTACACATGACAATCCTAATGTTGCCAGTACACATGGCAACACTAGTGTTACCAGTGCACATGGCAACCCCAGTGTTACCAGTACACATGGCAACCCTAGTGTTACCAGTACACATGGCAACACTGATGCCAACCCCCCAAAAAAGGTAAATATTGAAACGTGAGGAACATAGAAGCAGGCGGGGGCGTGTTCAACATACACAAACACACACAAAGACAAACACACTCCATCACACTCACATGGTAAACACAAGCAAGAAACATTAAGCCCTCATCACACACACACACACACACACACACACACACACAAGAGCCGAACAGCAGCTGCAACACAAACAAACACAGTCGATCCTTAAGCAAACACAGTCGTGTAGTTAACTGGCGGTCGGCCATGTTGTGTCTCACACTCCCAGGGCTCTTACCTTCATAGCCTTGTTAACAACCACCTATGAGAATGGACTTAACACAGACACACAGACACACACGCACACACACGCACGCACACACACACACACATACACACACACACACACACACACACACACACACACACACACACACACACATGGTCATCTCATTTTCCTTACCAGTGACCCGTCTTGACCCTACATAAACAGATCGCCCCGTCAACCTACACCAACCCCACCCCCCCCCTACCGCCTCCCATGCCCTCCCCGGCCAACCACACCCCTCCCCTGACCCCTACTATCCCTCCCCTGCTACCTCCAACCCTCCTCTGCCACCTGCTATCCCTCCCCTGCTACCTCCAACCCTCCCCTGCCACCTGCTATCCCTCCCCTGCCACCTCCAACCCTCCCCTGCCACCTGCTATCCCTCCCCTGCCACCTCCAACCCTCCTCTGCCACCTGCTATCCCTTTCCCTACCAACTACGCCCCTCCCCTACCACCTACAACCCTTCCTCTGACACCTACACCCCTCCCCTTCCACCTACAACCCCTCCCCCTTCCACCTACACCCCTCCCCTTCCACCTACAACCCCTCCCCCTTCCACCTACACCCCTCCCCTTCCACCTACAACCCTCCCCCTTCCACCTACACCCCTCCCCTTCCACCTACAACCCCTCCCCCTTCCACCTCCACCCCTCCCCTTCCACCTACAACCCCTCCCTCTTCCACCTACACCCCTCCCCTTCCACCTACAACCCTCCCCCTTCCACCTACACCCCTCCCCTTCCACCTACACCCCTCCCCTTCCACCTACAACCCCTCCCCCTTCCACCTACACCCCTCCCCTTCCACCTACAACCCCTTCCCTTTCCACCTACACCCCTCCCCTTCCACCTACAACCCCTCCCCCTTCCACCTACACCCCTCCCCTTCCACCTACAACTCCTCCCCCTTCCACCTACACCCCTCCCCTTCCACCTACAACCCTCCCCTGCCACCTACAACCCCTCCCCCTTCCACCTACACCTCTCCCCTGCTACCTCCAACCCTCCCCTGCCACCTGCTATCCCTCCCCTGCCACCTCCAACCCTCCTCTGCCACCTGCTATCCCTTTCCCTACCACCTACGCCCCTCCCCTACCACCTACAACCCTTCCTCTGACACCTACACCCCTCCCCTTCCACCTACAACCCCTCCCCCTTCCACCTACACCCCTCCCCTTCCACCTACAACCCCTCCCCCTTCCACCTACACCCCTCCCCTTCCACCTACAACCCCTCCCCCTTCCACCTACACCCCTCCCCTTCCACCTACAACCCTCCCCCTTCCACCTACACCCCTCCCCTTCCACCTACATCCCCTCCCCCTTCCACCTACACCCCTCCCCTTCCACCTACATCCCCTCCCCCTTCCACCTACACCCCTCCCCTTCCACCTACAACCCTCCCCCTTCCACCTACACCCCTCCCCTTCCACCTACAACCCCTCCCCCTTCCACCTACACCCCTCCCCTTCCACCTACAACCCCTCCCCCTTCCACCTACACCCCTCCCCTTCCACCTACAACCCTCCCCCTTCCACCTACACCCCTCCCCTTCCACCTACAACCCCTCCCCCTTCCACCTACACCCCTCCCCCTTCCACCTACACCCCTCCCCTTCCACCTACACCCCTCCCC
>NC_092276.1:16707666-16765166 GCF_036320965.1 Panulirus ornatus
CACTGCCACGGTGGTGACCCTGGGGGGGGCCACTGGACCTCCTCCCTACCACACCCTACCTGGGCCTCTGTATACCCATCCCTCCCTCCCTCCCACGTAGTGCCGGTACAGACGGAACGATCAGGAACGGACCACTGCCACTACCCCCCAGAGGAAACGATCAGGAACGGACCACTGCCACTACCCCCCAGAGGAAACGATCAGGAACGGACCACTGCCACTACCCCCAGAGGGAACAATCAGGAACGGACCGCTGCCACTACCCCCAGAGGAAACGATCAGGAACGGACCACTGCCACTACCCCCCAGAGGAAATGATCAGGAACGGACCACTGCCACTACCCCCCAGAGGGAACGATCAGGAACGGACCGCTGCCACTACCCCCCAGAGGAAACGATCAGGAACGGACCACTGCCACTACCCCCCAGAGGGAACGATCAGGAACGGACCACTGCCACTACCCCCCAGAGGAAACGATCAGGAACGGACCACTGCCACTACCCCCAGAGGGAACGATCAGGAACGGACCGCTGCCACTACCCCCAGAGGGAACGATCAGGAACGGACCACTGCCACTACCCCCCAGAGGAAACGATCAGGAACGGACCACTGCCACTACCCCCCAGAGGGAACGATCAGGAACGGACCACTGCCACTACCCCCCAGAGGAAACGATCAGGAACGGACCACTGCCACTACCCCCCAGAGGGAACGATCAGGAACGGACCGCTGCCACTACCCCCCAGAGGAAACGATCAGGAACGGACCACTGCCACTACCCCCCAGAGGAAACGATCAGGAACGGACCACTGCCACTACCCCCCAGAGGGAACGATCAGGAACGGACCGCTGCCACTACCCCCCAGAGGGAACGATCAGGAACGGACCACTGCCACTACCCCCCAGAGGAAACGATCAGGAACGGACCACTGCCACTACCCCCCAGAGGGAACGATCAGGAACGGACCACTGCCACTACCCCCCAGAGGAAACGATCAGGAACGGACCACTGCCACTACCCCCCAGAGGGAACGATCAGGAACGGACCGCTGCCACTATCCCCCAGAGGGAACGATCAGGAACGGACCACTGCCACTACCCCCCAGAGGAAACGATCAGGAACGGACCACTGCCACTACCCCCCAGAGGGAACGATCAGGAACGGACCACTGCCACTACCCCCAGAGGGAACGATCAGGAACGAACCACTGCCACTACCCCCCAGAGGGAACGATCAGGAACGGACCACTGCCACTACCCCCCAGAGGAAACGATCAGGAACGGACCACTGCCACTACCCCCCAGAGGAAACGATCAGGAACGGACCACTGCCACTACCCCCCAGAGGGAACGATCAGGAACGGACCGCTGCCACTACCCCCAGAGGGAACGATCAGGAACGGACCACTGCCACTACCCCCAGAGGAAACGATCAGGAACGGACCACTGCCACTACCCCCCAGAGGGAACGATCAGGAACGGACCGCTGCCACTACCCCCCAGAGGGAACGATCAGGAACGGACCACTGCCACTACCCCCCAGAGGGAACGATCAGGAACGGACCGCTGCCACTACCCCCCAGAGGGAACGATCAGGAACGGACCACTGCCACTACCCCCCAGAGGGAACGATCAGGAACGGACCACTGCCACTACCCCCCAGAGGGAACGATCAGGAACGGACCACTGCCACTACCCCCCAGAGGGAACGATCAGGAACGGACCACTGCCACTACCCCCCAGAGGAAACGATCAGGAACGGACCACTGCCACTACCCCCCAGAGGAAACGATCAGGAACGGACCACTGCCACTACCCCCCAGAGGGAACGATCAGGAACGGACCGCTGCCACTACCCCCCAGAGGGAACGATCAGGAACGGACCACTGCCACTACCCCCCAGAGGAAACGATCAGGAACGGACCACTGCCACTACCCCCCAGAGGGAACGATCAGGAACGGACCGCTGCCACTACCCCTAGAGGGAACGATCAGGAACGGACCATCCCCCCCCCCACAGCCACACCGACCAAGTGGAAAATAGCGAAGAAAAGTAGCCAACTGGCGCGATCCTCTCACCGTCGTTTGCACCACTGCCCTGGTCCCGGGGGGGGGGGGGGGGGGGGGGGGGGTCGCTGCTGGTCATTTACTCCCCCCCCCTCGGCCACCCGACGGCCTTTTGATTACCCCCGAGACCAGTTCCCGGCGAAATGGCCCCTTTTTAAGAAACACAAACGCCATTTTTCAGGTCATTAACCAAACCATTACACGAGGGACACGTGTACCCGAGTCAGGTCAAGAGGTCAATCAGGTCGTGATGCCGTTATCAACCAGGTCAATAAGGTCAATCAGTTATGCTAATTAAGCCATTTGGTGGAGAACTGTCTGTATCGTTCATTTGTAAATATGACCTGACCTGACCTGACCTAGTCAAACCTGACCTGACTTGACCTGACCTAACCTAAGCTGACCTAGTGAAACCTGACCTGACCTGACCTAACTTAAGCTTGACCTGACCTGACCTAGTCAAACCTAATCTGACCTGACCTAACCTAAGCTGACCTAGTGAAACCTGACCTGACCTGACCTAACTTAAGCTTGACCTGACCTGACCTAGTCAAACCTAACCTGATTTGACCTGACCTAACTAGCCCTAACCTGACTTAACCTGGCTTGACCCAAGCCAACCTAGTAAAACCTCTCCTGGCTTCACCTAACCTGACCTGACCTGACCTGACCTGGCCTGACCGTCTTCGTCTCATCATAATGTAAACAATTCATCACATGTTTCACTATACACGAGACCAAACAATCGTGGACAGTGACCAACCCCCCACCCCCTCCTCCCCCCCTCCCCTCCCTCCCCTCCTCCCCCCACCTACATACCGCGCCAGAGGCGAGGCTGCCTGCACGCCCCCCCCCCCCACACCCCCGCCACCCCCTCCCCTATCCCCTTCTCCTCCCTGGGGGGAAGGGGAGGAGGGTAGGAGGAAGGGGGAGGGGAAGGGGGGAGGGGGGGGAAACAGCCGTGGTTGCAATATCATATCATTGACCTGTGACCCCTGACCCCCGGGGCCAGACCCCGAGGCTCAGCAATCCTCCCGCTCTGACCTCTTTTTTTTTTTCCCCTTGGGTCGTGACCTTTGGCGCGCCGCCCACGGGGGAGGGGGGGGAGAGGGGGGGCACACACGAGGCAACACCAGCCGTCAACAAGGTTGGCTCTGCCCCCCAGGGAGGGTTACCAGTGGCACTACCCCCGGGGTATTACCGGTGGCACTACCCCGGGGTGTCGCCAGTGGCACTACCCCGGGGTGTCGCCAGTGGCACTACCCCGGGGGTTGGGTCACCAGTAGCACACTGCCCGAAGTGTCACCAATGGCACTGCCCAAGGGGTAGGGCAATGTCGGCACTGCCCCCCCGGGGGACGAGACCCGAGGCACTGCCCCCCGGGGGACGAGACCCGAGGCACTGCCCTCCAGACCCAGTAATCGTGGCACTTCCCTAGGGGAGGTCGACTGTGGCACTGCCCCGGGGACGAAAACTGAGGCACTGCTCCCCAGGAATCGTGGCACTGCCCCAGGGGAGGCCAACTGTGGCACTGCCCCTGGGGGAGGGAGATCGTGGCATCACACAGGGGAGGCTGTTTTATTCTAGTTCATCATGTGTCAGTACATGTTCTACACCAGTTAACTACGATTCAAAACACGTGTTGTACAGGTCCATTATGGGTCAGAACACGTGCTGTACAGGTCCATTATGGGTCACAACACGTGCTGTTCAGGTTCATTATGGGTCAGAACACGTGTTGTACAGGTTCATTATGGGTCAGAACACGTGTTGTACAGGTTCATTATGGGTCAGAACACGTGTTTTACAGGTTCATTATGGGTCAGAACACGTGTTTTACAGGTTCATTATGGGTCAGAACACGTGTTGTACAGGTTCATTATGGGTCAGAACACGTGTTGTACAGGTTCATTATGGGTCAGAACACGTGTTGTACAGGTTCATTATGGGTCAAAACACGTGCTGTACAGGTTCATTATGGGTCAGAACACGTGTTGTACAGGTTCATTATGGGTCAGAACATGTGTTGTACAGGTTCATTATGGGTCAGAACACGTGTTGTACAGGTTCATTATGGGTCAGAACACGCGTTGTACAGGTTCATTATGGGTCAGAACACGTGTTGTACAGGTTCATTATGGGTCAGAACACGTGTTGTACAGGTTCATTATGGGTCAGAACACGTGTTGTACAGGTTCATTATGGGTCAGAACATGTGTTGTACAGGTAGGTTCATTATGGGTCAGAACACGTGTTGTACAGGTTCATTATGGGTCAGAACACGTGTTGTACAGGTTCATTATGGGTCAGAGCACGTGCTGTACAGGTTCATATGGGTCAGAACACGTGTTGTACAGGTTCATTATGGGTCAGAACGCGTGCTGTACAGGTTCATTATGGGTCAGAACACGTGATGTACAGGTTCATTATGGGTCAGAACACGTGCTGTACAGGTTCATTACGGGTCAGAACACGTGCTGTACAGTTCATTATGGGTCAGAACACGTGTTGTACAGGTTCATTATGGGTCAGAACACGTGTTGTACAGGTTCATTATGGGTCAGAACACACGTTGTACAGGTTCATTATGGGTCAGAACACGTGTTGTACAGGTTCATTATGGGTCAGAACACACGTTGTACAGGTTCATTATGGGTCAGAACACGTGTTGTACAGGTTCATTATGGGTTGGAACACGTGCTGTACAGGTTGATCATGGGTCAAAACACGTGTTGTACAGGTACATTATGGGTCAGAACACGTGCTGTACTAGTTCCAGTCACATGTTCATAACGAACAGATGTTCTTCAGATAGCTACGCAACCATCAAAAATAATTCCTAAATTTATTTTGTTCACATGACCCAGAAGGTTATATGTAACAAATACATTTTGTCACGAGTAACAAATACACTGCCACAAGGACAATATATAAAGCCACATCTAACAAATAAAAGGCCGTTATCAAAATACAAGTTCAAAAGCTTCAGAAGAACAAGTTCACTACGAAGAACCAGAAGCCACGCAGAACACAGAACAAAATGTCTTAAATTTCCTGATTATTATCATTAGGCCTCTTCCCGTGACGTCATCCATACGTCATCCATCCTCAGCCACGTAAAAAAGATGCCATTTATCTCCCGTAAACACATTAATAAAAAATAGAGAAATGTTTACACGGCTTGAAATATCTACGTCAGAAAGTGTAAATTACAATGACGAGGGTAAAAAATTACAATGGTGAGGATAAATTACAATGTTTGAGCATTAATTACAACGAGGAAGAGAAGAAGAGGAAAATGGACACCTGACACCTCTGTCGCCTCCCATTTCCCGCCAAAATGAAAGTAAACATTGGCCGCCATGACACCTCCTCCCCCTCCGCCACCGTCGCCCCGCCCACACTGGCCTGCCTCCTCCCCCTCCTTCCGTATAATAAACAAACCATAAATAATAAATAAATTTTAACCCATTTCTCGTATATAATATCATCCTACACATTACTATACGCCTGAGAGATATAGCGAGTCAGTTGAAAATACCTCGTATTCAGGGGCCATTTCTTAACATTATATTCCTCTTAAGTTATTGGTAATATTATCCTTCCTACAACATTATTGGTTATATATGACTTGTTATCTACTAGTTACAACAACAACAACAACAACAACCAGTCACCCACAGAGGTGTCAAGATCCTAAGATCAGATTACAGTGGGAGTGACCGCGTCACCGCCTTCCGCCGAGCTGACGGGTCCTCTCCAGCACAAGACAAACTTGTGACGACACACATCAGGGGGGGGGGGGGGGGGAGGATATCCTCCCCTCCTGTTTTTTAACTTTCCCAAAAGAGAAGGAAGAGAGAAGGGAGCCAAGTGAGGATTTTTGCCCTCTAAGGCTCAGTCCTCTGTTCTTAAAGCTACCGCGCGTGAAATGGCGAAAATGTATGAAAAAACAATATATATATATATATATATATATATATATATATATATATATATATATATATATATATATATATATATATATATATATATTCTTATGAGTCCACGGGGAAAATGAAACACGATAAGTTGCCAAGTGCACTTTCGTGTCATAATCACATCATCAGAGGAGACACAAGAGAGAAATATAACAGTCAGTTGATATACATCGAAGAGACGTAGCTACGACGCCATTTGGTAAACAAGTGATTATCCAAGACAATCGCAGTGCAATACATTACTGTATTCTCACGACTACAGCGACTACAGCCATCATGCTACACCTTACTGTATTCTCACGACTACAGTCACCCAGCTGTTAACGAAGGTGTTATATGACCCATGCGTGTACCCATGACCCATGCGTGTACCCATGACCCATGCGTGTCCCCATGACCCATGCGTGTACCCATGACCCATGCATGTCCCCATGACCCATGCGTGTACCCATGACCCATGCGTGTCCCCATGACCCATGCGTGTACCCATGACCCATGCGTGTACCCATGACCCATGCGTGTCCCCATGACCCATGCGTGTACCCATGACCCATGCGTGTACCCATGACCCATGCATGTCCCCATGACCCATGCGTGTACCCATGACCCATGCGTGTCCCCATGACCCATGCGTGTACCCATGACCCATGCGTGTACCCATGACCCATGCGTGTCCCCATGACCCATGCGTGTACCCATGACCCATGCGTGTCCCCATGATCCATGCGTGTCCCCATGACCCATGCGTGTCCCCATGACCCAAGCGTGTACCCATGACCCATGCGTGTACCCATGACCCATGCGTGTACCCATGACCCATGCGTGTCCCCATGACCCATGCGTGTACCCATGACCCATGCGGGTCCCCATGCCCCATGCGTGTACCCATGACCCATGCGTGTCCCCATGACCCATGCGTGTCCCCATGACCCATGCGTGTACCCATGACCCATGCGGGTCCCCATGACCCATTCCATGGGCGGTGCCACAGAGGACAACACAGTGAGATCTAGAGACTCGGCCATTATAAACAACTTACAATTTACATAATAAATAAACTGTTTACGAAGACTGGTAAACAACAGCTGGCTCCTACACCAAGATATACAATAAATGGAGACGATTTACGATAAGTGAACACGATTTACGATAAGTGAACACGATTTACGATAAGTGAACACGATTTACGATAAGTGGAGACGATTTACGATAAGTGAACACGGTTTACGAAAAGTGGAGACGATTTACGATAAGTGGAGACGATTTACTATAAGTGAACACGGTTTACGACAAGTGGAGACGTTTTACGATAAATGGAGACGATTTACGATAAGTGGACACGATTTACGATAAGTGGAGACGATTTACGATAAGTGGACACGATTTACGATAAGTGGACACGATTTACGATAAGTGGAGACGATTTACGATAAGTGGACACGATTTACGATAAGTGGACACGATTTACGATAAGTGGAGACGATTTACGATAAGTGGACACGATTTACGATAAGTGAGACGATTTACGATAAGTGGAGACGATTACGATAAGTGAACACGATTTACGATAAGTGGAGACGATTTAACGATAAGTGGAGACGATTACGATAAGTGAACACGGTTTACGAAAAGTGGAGACGATTTACGATAAGTGAACACGATTTACGACAAGTGGAGACGATTTACGATAAATGGACACGATTTACGATAAGTGGAGACGATTTACGATAAGTGGAGACGATTTACGATAAGTGGAGACGATTTACGATAAGTGGACACGATTTACGATAAGTGAACACGATTTACGACAAGTGGAGACGATTTACGATAAGTGGAGACGATTTACTATAAGTGAACACGGTTTACGATAAGTGGAGACGATTTACGATAAGTGAACACGATTTACGACAAGTGGAGACGATTTACGATAAATGGACACGATTTACGATAAGTGGACACGATTTACGATAAGTGAACACGGTTTACGAAAAGTGGAGACGATTTACGATAAGTGAACACGGTTTACGAAAAGTGGAGACGATTTACGATAAGTGGAC
The DNA here is from genome assembly GCF_036320965.1 of Panulirus ornatus. Lineage (NCBI taxonomy): Eukaryota > Metazoa > Arthropoda > Malacostraca > Decapoda > Palinuridae > Panulirus > Panulirus ornatus. The sequence goes on from NC_092276.1 coordinate 16,715,772, forward strand.
ACGATTTACGATAAGTGAACACGGTTTACGAAAAGTGGAGACGATTTACGATAAGTGGACACGATTTACGATAAGTGGAGACGATTACGATAAGTGAACACGGTTTACGAAAAGTGGAGACGATTTACGATAAGTGAACACGGTTTACGAAAAGTGGAGACGATTTACGATAAGTGGACACGATTTACGATAAGTGGACACGATTTACGATAAGTGAACACGGTTTACGAAAAGTGGAGACGATTTCGATAAGTGGAGACGATTTACGATAATGGAGACGATTTACGATAAGTGGAGACGATTTACGATAAGTGGAGACGATTTACGATAAGTGAACACGGTTTACGATAAGTGGAGACGATTTACGATAAGTGAACACGATTTACGATAAGTGGAGACGATTTACGATAAGTGAACACGATTTACGATAAGTGGAGACGATTTACGATAAGTGAACACGGTTTACGAAAAGTGGAGACGATTTCGATAAGTGGAGACGATTTCGATAAGTGGAGACGATTACTATAAGTGAACACGGTTTACGATAAGTGGAGACGATTTACGATAAGTGAACACGATTTACGACAAGTGGAGACGATTTACGATAAGTGGACACGATTTACGATAAGTGGAGACGATTTACGATAAGTGGACACGATTTACGATAAGTGGAGACGATTTACGATAAGTGAACACGATTTACGACAAGTGGAGACGATTTACGATAAGTGAACACGATTTACGATAACTGAACACGATTTAAGAAAAGTGGAGACGATTTACGATAAGTGGACACGATTTACGATAAGTGGACACGATTTACGATAAGTGAACACGGTTTACGAAAAGTGGAGACGATTTACTATAAGTGAACACGGTTTACGAAAAGTGGAGACGATTTACGATAAGTGAACACGGTTTACGAAAAGTGGAGACGATTTACTATAAGTGAACACGGTTTACGAAAAGTGGAGACGATTTACGATAAGTGAACACGGTTTACGAAAAGTGGAGACGATTTACGATAAGTGAGACGATTTACGATAATGGAGACGATTTACGATAAGTGGAGACGATTTCGATAAGTGGAGACGATTTCGATAAGTGGAGACGATTTCGATAAGTGGAGACGATTTACGATAAGTGGACACGATTTACGATAAGTGGAGACGATTACGATAAGTGAACACGGTTTACGAAAAGTGGAGACGATTTACGATAAGTGGACACGATTTACGATAAGTGGACACGATTTACGATAAGTGGAGACGATTTCGATAAGTGGAGACGATTACGATAAGTGAACACGGTTTACGAAAAGTGGAGACGATTTACGATAAGTGAACACGGTTTACGAAAAGTGGAGACGATTTCGATAAGTGGAGACGATTTCGATAAGTGGAGACGATTTCGATAAGTGGAGACGATTTCGATAAGTGGAGACGATTTACGATAAGTGGAGACGATTTCGATAAGTGGAGACGATTTCGATAAGTGGAGACGATTACGATAAGTGAACACGATTTACGATAAGTGAACACGGTTTACGAAAAGTGGAGACGATTTACGATAAGTGAACACGGTTTACGAAAAGTGGAGACGATTTACGATAAGTGAACACGGTTTACGAAAAGTGGAGACGATTTACGATAAGTGAACACGGTTTACGAAAAGTGGAGACGATTTACGATAAGTGAACACGGTTTACGAAAAGTGGAGACGATTTACGATAAGTGAACACGGTTTACGAAAAGTGGAGACGATTTACGATAAGTGAACACGGTTTACGAAAAGTGGAGACGATTTACGATAAGTGGAGACGATTTCGATAAGTGGAGACGATTACGATAAGTGAACACGGTTTACGAAAAGTGGAGACGATTTACGATAAGTGGACACGATTTACGATAAGTGGAGACGATTACGATAAGTGAACACGGTTTACGAAAAGTGGAGACGATTTACGATAAGTGGAGACGATTACGATAAGTGAACACGATTTACGATAAGTGGACACGATTTACGATAAGTGAACACGGTTTACGAAAAGTGGAGACGATTTACGATAAGTGAGACGATTTACGATAATGGAGACGATTTACGATAAGTGGACACGATTTACGATAAGTGGACACGATTTACGATAAGTGGAGACGATTTCGATAAGTGGAGACGATTTACGATAAGTGGAGACGATTTACGATAAGTGGAGACGATTACGATAAGTGAACACGGTTTACGAAAAGTGGAGACGATTTCGATAAGTGGAGACGATTTACGATAATGGAGACGATTTACGATAAGTGAACACGATTTACGATAAGTGAACACGATTTACGATAAGTGGACACGATTTACGATAAGTGAGACGATTTACGATAAGTGGAGACGATTTCGATAAGTGGAGACGATTTCGATAAGTGGAGACGATTTCGATAAGTGGAGACGATTTACGATAAGTGGAGACGATTTCGATAAGTGGAGACGATTTCGATAAGTGGAGACGATTTCGATAAGTGGAGACGATTTCGATAAGTGGAGACGATTTAACGATAAGTGGAGACGATTTCGATAAGTGGAGACGATTTCGATAAGTGGAGACGATTTCGATAAGTGGAGACGATTTACGATAAGTGAGACGATTTACGATAAGTGGAGACGATTTACGATAAGTGAGACGATTTACGATAAGTGGACACGATTTACGATAAGTGGAGACGATTTCGATAAGTGGAGACGATTACGATAAGTGGAGACGATTTACGATAAGTGGAGACGATTTCGATAAGTGGAGACGATTTCGATAAGTGGAGACGATTTCGATAAGTGGAGACGATTTACGATAAGTGGAGACGATTTACGATAAGTGGACACGATTTACGATAAGTGGAGACGATTACGATAAGTGAACACGGTTTACGAAAAGTGGAGACGATTTACGATAAGTGGACACGATTTACGATAAGTGGAGACGATTACGATAAGTGAACACGGTTTACGAAAAGTGGAGACGATTTACGATAAGTGAGACGATTTACGATAAGTGGAGACGATTTCGATAAGTGGAGACGATTTCGATAAGTGGAGACGATTTCGATAAGTGGAGACGATTTACGATAAGTGGAGACGATTTCGATAAGTGGAGACGATTTCGATAAGTGGAGACGATTTACGATAAGTGGAGACGATTACGATAAGTGAACACGGTTTACGAAAAGTGGAGACGATTTACGATAAGTGGAGACGATTTACGATAAGTGAACACGGTTTACGAAAAGTGGAGACGATTTCGATAAGTGGAGACGATTTACGATAAGTGGAGACGATTTCGATAAGTGGAGACGATTTCGATAAGTGGAGACGATTTACGATAAGTGAACACGGTTTACGAAAAGTGGAGACGATTTAACGATAAGTGGAGACGATTTCGATAAGTGGAGACGATTTACGATAAGTGGAGACGATTTCGATAAGTGGAGACGATTTCGATAAGTGGAGACGATTTCGATAAGTGGAGACGATTTCGATAAGTGGAGACGATTTACGATAAGTGAGACGATTTACGATAAGTGGAGACGATTTCGATAAGTGGAGACGATTTACGATAAGTGGAGACGATTTCGATAAGTGGAGACGATTTCGATAAGTGGAGACGATTACGATAAGTGAACACGGTTTACGAAAAGTGGAGACGATTTACGATAAGTGAGACGATTTACGATAAGTGGAGACGATTTCGATAAGTGGAGACGATTTCGATAAGTGGAGACGATTTCGATAAGTGGAGACGATTTCGATAAGTGGAGACGATTTACGATAAGTGGAGACGATTTACGATAAGTGGAGACGATTTCGATAAGTGGAGACGATTTACGATAAGTGGAGACGATTTCGATAAGTGGAGACGATTTACGATAAGTGGAGACGATTTACGATAAGTGGAGACGATTTCGATAAGTGGAGACGATTTACGATAAGTGAGACGATTTACGATAAGTGGAGACGATTTACGATAAGTGGAGACGATTTAACGATAAGTGGAGACGATTTACGATAAGTGGAGACGATTTCGATAAGTGGAGACGATTTCGATAAGTGGAGACGATTTCGATAAGTGGAGACGATTTACGATAAGTGGAGACGATTTACGATAAGTGGAGACGATTTACGATAAGTGAGACGATTTACGATAAGTGGAGACGATTTCGATAAGTGGAGACGATTTACGATAATGGAGACGATTTACGATAAGTGAGACGATTTACGATAAGTGGAGACGATTTCGATAAGTGGAGACGATTTACGATAAGTGGAGACGATTTCGATAAGTGGAGACGATTTCGATAAGTGGAGACGATTTCGATAAGTGGAGACGATTTCGATAAGTGGAGACGATTTCGATAAGTGGAGACGATTTACGATAAGTGGACACGATTTACGATAAGTGGAGACGATTTCGATAAGTGGAGACGATTTACGATAAGTGGAGACGATTTACGATAAGTGGAGACGATTTCGATAAGTGGAGACGATTTCGATAAGTGGAGACGATTACGATAAGTGAACACGGTTTACGAAAAGTGGAGACGATTTAACGATAAGTGGAGACGATTTCGATAAGTGGAGACGATTTACGATAATGGAGACGATTTACGATAATGGAGACGATTTACGATAAGTGAGACGATTTACGATAAGTGGAGACGATTTCGATAAGTGGAGACGATTTACGATAAGTGGAGACGATTTACGATAAGTGAGACGATTTACGATAAGTGAACACGGTTTACGAAAAGTGGAGACGATTTCGATAAGTGGAGACGATTTCGATAAGTGGAGACGATTACGATAAGTGAACACGATTTACGATAAGTGGACACGATTTCGATAAGTGGAGACGATTTACTATAAGTGAACACGGTTTACGAAAAGTGGAGACGATTTCGATAAGTGGAGACGATTTCGATAAGTGGAGACGATTACGATAAGTGAACACGATTTACGATAAGTGGAGACGATTACGATAAGTGAACACGGTTTACGAAAAGTGGAGACGATTTCGATAAGTGGAGACGATTTCGATAAGTGGAGACGATTTCGATAAGTGGAGACGATTTCGATAAGTGGAGACGATTACGATAAGTGAACACGATTTACGATAAGTGGACACGATTTACGATAAGTGGACACGATTTACGATAAGTGGAGACGATTTCGATAAGTGGAGACGATTTCGATAAGTGGAGACGATTTCGATAAGTGGAGACGATTTCGATAAGTGGAGACGATTTCGATAAGTGGAGACGATTTCGATAAGTGGAGACGATTTACGATAAGTGAGACGATTTACGATAAGTGGACACGATTTACGATAAGTGAACACGATTTACGATAAGTGAGACGATTTACGATAAGTGGACACGATTTACGATAAGTGGAGACGATTACGATAAGTGAACACGATTTACGATAAGTGAACACGATTTACGATAAGTGGACACGATTTACGATAAGTGAACACGATTTACGACAAGTGGAGACGATTTCGATAAGTGGAGACGATTTCGATAAGTGGAGACGATTACGATAAGTGAACACGATTTACGACAAGTGGAGACGATTTACGATAAGTGAACACGATTTACGACAAGTGGAGACGATTTACGATAAGTGGACACGATTTACGATAAGTGAACACGATTTACGATAAGTGAACACGATTTACGATAAGTGAACACGATTTACGACAAGTGGAGACGATTTACGATAAGTGAACACGGTTTACGAAAAGTGGAGACGATTTACGATAAGTGAACACGATTTACGACAAGTGGAGACGATTTCGATAAGTGGAGACGATTTCGATAAGTGGAGACGATTACGATAAGTGAACACGATTTACGATAAGTGAACACGATTTACGACAAGTGGAGACGATTTACGATAAATGGACACGATTTACGATAAGTGGAGACGATTTACGATAAGTGGAGACGATTTACGATAAGTGGAGACGATTTACGATAAGTGGAGACGATTACGATAAGTGAACACGGTTTACGAAAAGTGGAGACGATTTACGATAAGTGAACACGATTTACGATAAGTGAACACGATTTACGACAAGTGGAGACGATTTACGATAAGTGGACACGATTTACGATAAGTGGACACGATTTACGATAAGTGAACACGGTTTACGAAAAGTGGAGACGATTTACGATAAGTGGACACGATTTACGATAAGTGGACACGATTTACGATAAGTGGACACGATTTACGATAAGTGGACACGATTTACGATAAGTGGACACGATTTACGATAAGTGAACACGATTTACGATAAGTGGAGACGATTTACTATAAGTGAACACGGTTTACGAAAAGTGGAGACGATTTACGATAAGTGGAGACGATTTCGATAAGTGGAGACGATTTACGATAAGTGGAGACGATTTCGATAAGTGGAGACGATTTACGATAAGTGGAGACGATTTCGATAAGTGGAGACGATTTACGATAAGTGGACACGATTTACGATAAGTGGACACGATTTACGATAAGTGAACACGGTTTACGAAAAGTGGAGACGATTTACGATAAGTGAACACGATTTACGATAAGTGAACACGATTTACGATAAGTGAACACGATTTACGATAAGTGAACACGATTTACGATAAGTGAACACGATTTACGATAAGTGAACACGATTTACGATAAGTGAACACGATTTACGATAAGTGGACACGATTTACGATAAGTGGACACGATTTACGATAAGTGGACACGATTTACGATAAGTGGACACGATTTACGATAAGTGGACACGATTTACGATAAGTGAACACGATTTACGACAAGTGGAGACGATTTCGATAAGTGGAGACGATTTACGATAAGTGGAGACGATTTCGATAAGTGGAGACGATTTACGATAAGTGGACACGATTTACGATAAGTGGACACGATTTACGATAAGTGAACACGGTTTACGAAAAGTGGAGACGATTTACGATAAGTGGACACGATTTACGATAAGTGGACACGATTTACGATAAGTGGACACGATTTACGATAAGTGAACACGATTTACGATAAGTGAACACGATTTACGATAAGTGAACACGATTTACGATAAGTGAACACGATTTACGATAAGTGAACACGATTTACGATAAGTGAACACGATTTACGATAAGTGAACACGATTTACGACAAGTGGAGACGATTTACGATAAGTGAACAAAGCCTCGCCCGGGAGGGAGAGAGTGAAAGGGAGGGAGTGAGGGAGAGAGGGACCTCCAAAGCTTCGCGCGAGAGAGGGAGGGAGGGAGGGATAGAAGGGAGGGAAGGAGGGACCTCCAAAGCTTCGCTTGAGAGAGGGAGGGAGGGAAGAAGGGAAGGAGGGACCTCCAAAGCTTCGCCCGGGAGGGAGGGAGAGAGTGAGGGAGAGAGTGAGGGAGAGAGTGAGGGAGGGAGAGAGGGAGAGAGTGTGGGAGAGAGTGAGGGAGAGGAGCGTGCGCCATCATCCATACCCCACCATTGTGGTCAGTAGACGTGGCCATCTTGCTCCACCGTCGCCATCATCCACTCCACCAGCTTCCACACTGCCCCCACCTTAGCCTTGGGCACATGGCTGCCTTCCCGAAAGCTTCCTTAACGCACGCCCGCACGCCCGCCAGGCGACGGGCGGGCGGGCGTGCGTCTGGCGTCGGTGCGTCTGCCCGAGCGTTACGACGCGACGGAGGAAGCGCCTACGACCGGGGTCGTCATCTGCGTCTCGCCCTACGACCGCCATAAACCAGGTTCCATAACCCGTCAACAATCTAGTTAAATGAACGCCAGCCAGCGCCCCCACGCCTCCTCCTCCCCACGCCCGTCCCCCCCACGCCCTGAACGAAACCCAGCGCGGGGATAATTCACTCCTCCTGCTGGCGGGGTGGGATAGACTGGGATCCCAGGGCGTCGACGCTGTGTCCCACACTCCCTCCCTCCTCCTCCGTCATCCATATCCCAGTCATTATCCCCTGGTCTCAGCACTTGCGCCACAGACGATAGGCTGAACTATCCTCTGGGATATCCCATGGGATAGTAGCTCGGTCAGGCAGGTTGCTAGGGAGGCTGGGGGAGATGCCAGTATCCCAGCGTGTCGCTATACGGTTCTTCACCACACATAACAATGGTGGATGCACTCCAGCACCCAGCCTCTCCCTCCGCCCTGCCCTCCAACTGGGTCCCACAGCCACACCAACTGTTCCCAGGGACGCCCCTGGCCCAGGGCCCACACCCGGGGCCCTTACGGCCCCATCCCGGGGCCCTTACCGCCCCATCCCTGGCCCTTACCGCCCCACCCCTGAACCTGGGTATGTAATAATCTCTTGTGTTGACGTGTTTATTATTTTTCTTGTTGTGTGTGTGTGTGTGTGTGTGTGTGTGTGTGTGTGTGTGTGTTTCTGTCCGTCTTGTATGTCTGTACGAATTCGTATTAGATCCTTATCACTTATCGTTCGTGTCTACAGGATACTCACCCTAACACAACCAGGATACACGCACACACACACACACACACACACACACACACACACACACACACACACACACACACACACACACCTCACCCTAGATGGGTCAATACAGCCCAGGAGGAACACTATATAAGTGACTGTATTTCTTTGATCGAGTCTGAGAAACACATATGATATCATCTTGGTCAATCTTTCCTCACTTCTCGTTCCCTCCACCTCCGACACATATATCCTCTTGGTCAATCTTTCCTCACTCATTCTCTCCATGTGCCCAAACCACTTCAAAACACCCTCTTCTGCTCTCTCAACCACGCTCTTTTTATTTCCACACATCTCTCTTACCCTTACGTTACTTACTCGATCAAACCACCTCACACCACACACTGTCCTCAAACATCTCATTTCCAGCACATCCATCCTCCTGCGCACAACTCGATCCATAGCCCACGCCTCGCAACCATACAACATTGTTGGAACCACTATTCCTTCAAACATAGCCATTTTTGCTTTCCGAGAGAACGTTATCTCTTTCCACACATTTTTCAACGCTCCCAGAACCTTCGCCCCCTCCCCCACCCTATGATTCACTTCCGCTTCCATGGTTCCATCCGCTGCCAGATCCACTCCTAGATATCTAAAACACTTCACTTCCTCCAGTTTTTCTCCACTCAAACTTACCTCCCAATTGACTTGACCCTCAAGCCTACTGTACCTAATAACCTTGCTCTTATTCACATTTACTCTCAGCTTTCTTCTTTCACACACTTTACCAAACTCAGTCACCAGCTTCTGCAGTTTCTCACACGAATCAGCCACCAGCGCTGTATCATCAGCGAACAACAACTGACTCACTTCCCAAGCTCTCTCATCCACAACAGACTGCATACTTGTCCCTCTCTCCAAAACTCTTGCATTCACCTCCTTAACAACCCCATCCATAAACAAATTAAACAACCATGGAGACATCACACACCCCTGCCGCAAACCTACATTCACTGAGAACCAATCACTTTCCTCTCTTCCTACTCGTACGCATGCCTTACATCCTCGATAAAAACTTTCAACTGTTTCCAGCAATATATATATATATATATATATATATATATATATATATATATATATATATATATATATATATATACATATATATATATATATATATATATATATATATATATATATATATATATATATATATATATATATATATATATATATATATATATATAATCACTCAATCACACTTGGGTAGTTTGAATGTCAATATCACACAGCAGTTTAAGAACACAAACTGTTCTCTCTTGAACATGTGTTCTGTTCTTCTGTGTTCCAGTGTCGTAATGCGAGTGCGAGAGGAAGGTAGCCGTAGGGTGCGTTCTGAGTTGGAAAAGTAACCGTAGGGTGTGTTGTCAGAACGAGAAGGAGTCGTAAGGTGCGTTGAGTTCAAGTACAAACCATAGGGCGCGTTGTGAGTACGAGATGGAACTGTAGGGTGCGTTCCGAGTACGAAAAAAGACTAGGGTGCGTTGTGAGTCCGAGATGGAAGTGTAGGGTGCGTTCCGAGTACGAAAAAAGACCGTAGGGTGTGTTGTGAGTGCGAAAAGGAACCGCAGTTCGCAGTTTCGAGGGTGTAAAGAAACAGCAGAGTGAGTTGTGAGTGCGGAAAGGGATCATAGGGTGCGCTGGGAAATGCGAAAGCAAACCGCAGGAGTGTTGGATGGAAGACTAGGGTGCGTTGACCACCAGTAAGACTAGGGTGCGTTGACCACCAGTAAGACTAGGGTGCGTTGATCTCTAGTAAGAGTGTAGGGTGCGTTGACCACCAGTAAGACTAGGGTGCGTTGACCACCAGTAAGAGTGTAGGGTGCGTTGACCACTAGTAAGAGTGTAGGGTGCGTTGACCACCAGTAAGAGTGTAGGGTGCGTTGACCACTAGTAAGACTAGGGTGCGTTGACCACTAGTAAGACTAGGGTGCGTTGACCACTAGTAAGACTAGGGTGCGTTGACCACAAGTAAGACTAGGGTGCGTTGACCACCAGTAAGAGTGTAGGGTGCGTTGACCACCAGTAAGAGTGTAGGGTGCGTTGACCACTAGTAAGACTAGGGTGCGTTGACCACTAGTAAGACTAGGGTGCGTTGACCACTAGTAAGACTAGGGTGCGTTGACCACCAGTAAGAGTGTAGGGTGCGTTGACCACCAGTAAGACTAGGGTGCGTTGACCACCAGTAAGACTAGGGTGCGTTGACCACCAGTAAGACTAGGGTGCGTTGACCACCGGTAATCCTCGTCTCCAACACTCCGACCCTCCACCACCACCATTCACCAACAACTCCCTCAACTTCTATGATCTCCAACACTCGCCCTCCCCCCCTCTCCAACATTTCCCCCCCAACCCATCCTCCTCCATGACCTAATCACCCCTTACCCCCCCTCCCCTCCCCCCCCTCACAAACAGCACCAGATCTGAAAAGAGGATTTTTGGACCACGGGTCCGTAATCGGGTGAGCCGATGAAGTCGGATGAGCCGATGTAGTCGGGTGAGCCGATGTATTCGGGTGAGCCGATGTAGTCGGGTGAGCCGATGTAATCGGGTGAGCCGATGTAATCGAGCCGATGTAGACGAGTGAGCCGATGAAGTCGGATATGCCGATGTAGTCGGATGAGCCGATGTAATCGAGTGAGCCGATGTAGTCGGATAAGCCGGTGTAGTAAGATGAGCCGATGTAGTCGGGTGAGCCAATGTAGTCGGGTGAGCCGATGTAGTCGGGTGAGCCGATGTAGTCGGGTGAGCCGATGTAGTAAGATGAGCCGATGTAGTCGAGTGAGCCGATGTAGTCGGGTGAGCCGATGTAGTCGAGTGAGCCGATGTAGTCGGGTGAGCCGATGTAGTCGGGTGAGCCGATATAGTAAGATGAGCTGATGTAGTCGGGTGAGCCGATGTAATCGGGTGAGCCGATGTAGTCGGATGAGCCGATGTAGTCGGATGAGCCGATGTGGTCGGGTGAGTCGATGTAATCGAGTGAGCCGATGTAATCGAGCCGATGAAGTCGGATATGCCGATGTGGTCCGGTGAGCCGATGTTGTCGGGTGAGCCGATGTAGTCGGGTGAGCCGATGTAGCCGGATGAGCCGATGTAGTCGGATGAGCCGATGTAGTCGGGTGAGCCGATGTAGTCGGGTGAGCCGATGTAGTCGGGTGAGCCGTCGTAGTCGGGTGAGCCGATGTAGTCGGGTGAGCCGATGTAGTCGGGTGAGCTGATGTAGCCGGGAGAGCCGATGTCGTCAGATGAGCCGATGTAGTCGGGTGAGCCGATGTAGCCGGATGAACCGATGTAGTCGGATGAGCCGATGTAATCGGGTGAGCCGATGTAGTCGGGTGAGCCGATGAAATCGAGCCGATGCAGTCGGGTGAGCCGTTGTCATCGAGTGAGCCGATGTAATCGAATGAGCCGATGTGATCGGGGGAGCCGATGTAATCGAGTGAGCCGATGTAATCGAGCCGATGTGATCGGGTGAGCCGATGTTAACCGATACCAGTAGGAGGACCCTCGCCACACAATATTACCACCAGCCGATGTCTACCACAAAATTCTACAATATCACACAATACCCACAATATCGGGACGGTGGCTCAATGTATCTCTTGATGTATGTAATACAGCTGTATAAATACAATAGAGAGGTGGATGTGATAGATCATGAAATACAGCGACGTCAGTAAATACAGCCAAACATGTATTATGTAACGTACGGCAAGCTCCCAGGTGCAGGGGAGAGTGGCGTGTGAGAGTGGCGGGTAGGGAGAGCAGCAGGGGAGAGTGGCGTGTGAGAGTGGCGGGTAGGGAGAGCAGCAGGGGAGAGTGGCGTGTGAGAGTGGCGGGTAGGGAGAGCAGCAGGGGAGAGTGGCGTGTGAGAGTGGCGGGTAGGGAGAGCAGCAAGGGAGAGTGGCGTGTGAGAGTGGCGGGTAGGGAGAGCAGCAAGGGAGAGTGGCGTGTGAGAGTGGCGGGTAGGGAGAGCAGCAGGGGAGAGTGGCGTGTGAGAGTGGCGGGTAGGGAGAGCAGCAAGGGAGAGTGGCGTGTGAGAGTGGCGGGTAGGGAGAGCAGCAAGGGAGAGTGGCGTGTGAGAGTGGCGGGTAGGGAGAGCAGCAGGGGAGAGTGGCGTGTGAGAGTGGCTGGTAGGGAGAGCAGCAAGGGAGAGTGGCGTGTGAGAGTGGCGGGTAGGGAGAGCAGCAAGGGAGAGTGGCGTGTGAGAGTGGCGGGTAGGGAGAGCAGCAAGGGAGAGTGGCGTGTGAGAGTGGCGGGTAGGGAGAGCAGCAAGGGAGAGTGGCGTGTGAGAGTGGCGGGTAGGGAGAGCAGCAGGGGAGAGTGGCGTGTGAGAGTGGCGGGTAGGGAGAGCAGCAAGGGAGAGTGGCGTGTGAGAGTGGCGGGTAGGGAGAGCAGCAAGGGAGAGTGGCGTGTGAGAGTGGCGGGTAGGGAGAGCAGCAGGGGAGAGTGGCGTGTGAGAGTGGCTGGTAGGGAGAGCAGCAAGGGAGAGTGGCGTGTGAGAGTGGCGGGTAGGGAGAGCAGCAAGGGAGAGTGGCGTGTGAGAGTGGCGGGTAGGGAGAGCAGCAGGGGAGAGTGGCGTGTGAGAGTGGCGGGTAGGGAGAGCAGCAAGGGAGAGTGGCGTGTGAGAGTGGCTGGTAGGGAGAGCAGCAGGGGAGAGTGGCGTGTGAGAGTGGCGGGTAGGGAGAGCAGCAGGGGAGAGTGGCGTGTGAGAGTGGCTGGTAGGGAGAGCAGCAGGGGAGAGTGGCGTGTGAGAGGGGTAGGCAGGGAGAGCAGCAGGGGAGAGTGGCTTGCGAGAGGGGTATATACTGTATATATATATATATATATATATATATATATATATATATATATATATATATATATATAGATAGATAGATAGATAGATAGATAGATAGATAGCAACATTTGTTATCGGGGTTCCCGGTTATCTTCAACCCTTCGTGATAATCGCTTCAGTAATTATCATGATATCAACCACCAATTTATCGGCGACCATCATGAGGGGGGAAAGGTAATTATATCAATAATTATCAAAGGTAATTTCATATCGTTGATTTTGTCTATTGTCGTAATGGCTGGATTATCCTCGGAGGTCGTGAGGGATGATTGAATAATTACATTTGAAATTATTCGATTATATTGACGATGTCAATATAATTAATAATCCTAGGGCTTACCCAGGTCAATCTAAATTTAGAGTCGAAAGGAAATTATGATAATTACCATAAAATAATTACCACATAATCACATGTGTTGTAAATACTAAATATGCAATCTAATTATCATTGTAATTATCATCAGACTGTAAAAGAAATTACCCAATCATTTATCACAAGAACTAGGAATTATCAAGAATATATTTCGTTAACTTTAAGAATACATCTTTGAAAACATTTTTATCAATTGATTATTAGTTATCAGAATCATCATAACAACAAGAATAACTGAATTATAATGACAAAAATTACTGTATCTATGTGAAGATTTGTGAAGTGGAAATGATAACTATAATAACAAAAAGTCATAATAATGATAATAATAATAATAATAATAATAATAATTATAATGATAATAATAATGACAATAATAATAATAATAATAATAATAATAATAATAATAATGATAATAATGATAATAATGATAATGATAATAACAATGACAATAATAATAATAATAATAATAATAATAATAATAATAATAATAATAATAATAATAATAATAATAACAATAATAATAATGATAATAATGATAATAATGATAATAATAATAATAATAATAACAATAATAATAATAATAATAATAATAATAATAATAATAATAATAACAATAATAATAATAATAATAATAATAATAATAATAATAATAATAATAATAACAATAATAATAATGATAATAATGATAATAATAATAATAATAATAATAACAATAATAATAATAATAATAATAATAATAATAATAATAATAATAATAACAATAACAATAATAATAATAATAATAATAATAATAATAATAATAACAATGACAATAATAATAATAATAATAATAATAATAATAATAATAATAATAATAATAATAACGGGGAGCGGGGGGCTGGAAATCCTCCCCTCTCACTTTTTTTTTTAATTTTCCAAAAGAGGGAACAGAGAAGGGGCCCAGGTGAGGATATTCCCTCAAGGGCCCAGTCCTCTGTTCTCAACGCTACCTCGCTAATGCGGGAAATGGCGAATAGTATGAAAGAAAAAGAAAGAATAATAATAACAATAATAATAATGATAATAATGATAATAATGATAATAATAATAACAATGACAATAATAATAATAATAATAATAATAATAATAATGATAATAATGATAATAATGATAATAATAATAATAATGACAATAATAATAATAATAATAATAATAATAATAATAATAATAATAATAATAATAATAATAGCAATAATAATTATAAATAAATGAATAAATAAATGTAATGATAATATAATAATAAAGATAATGATAACAGCTGGGGTGGGGGTATTCGTAGTAATGGTTTACCCCACAGTGGGTAACTCCTGCCTGGGGTGTTACCCCCCTCCCCCCTTCTATGTGGCCCCAAATACTCCTCCTCTCCCCCCACACAGTCTTCCTCCCTCACCCCCACACACAGTCTTCCTCCCTCCCCCACACACAGTCATCCTCCCCCACACAATCTCCCTCCCTCCCCAACACACAGTCTTCCTCCTCCCTCCCCCCACACACAGTCTTCCTCCCTCCCCCACACACAGTCATCCTCCCCCACACAATCTCCCTCCCTCCCCAACACACAGTCTTCCTCCTCCCTCCCCCCACACACAGTCTTCCTCCCTCCCCCCCACACACAGTCTTCCTCCCTCCCCCCCACACACAGTCATCCTCCCCCACACAATCTCCCTCCCTCCCCAACACACAGTCTTCCTCCTCCCTCCCCCCACACACAGTCTTCCTCCCTCTCCCCACACACAGTCATCCTCCCCCCACACAATCTCCCTCCCTCCCCAACACACAGTCTTCCTCCTCCCTCCCCCCACACACAGTCTTCCTCCCTCTCCCCCACACACAGTCTCCCTCCCTCCCCCCCACACACAGTCATCCTCCCCCACACAATCTCCCTTCCTCCCCAACACACAGTCTTCCTCCTCCCTCCCCCCACACACAGTCTTCCTCCCTCCCCCACACACAGTCATCCTCCCCCACACAATCTCCCTTCCTCCCCAACACACAGTCTTCCTCCTCCCTCCCCCCACACACAGTCTTCCTCCCTCTCCCCCACACACAGTCTCCCTCCCTCCCCCCACACACAGTCATCCTCCCCCACACAATCTCCCTTCCTCCCCAACACACAGTCTTCCTCCTCCCTCCCCCCACACACAGTCTTCCTCCCTCTCCCCACACACAGTCATCCTCCCCCACACAATCTCCCTCCCTCCCCAACACACAGTCTTCCTCCTCCCTCCCCCCACACACAGTCTTCCTCCCTCTCCCCCACACACAGTCTCCCTCCCTCCCCCCCACACACAGTCATCCTCCCCCACACAATCTCCCTTCCTCCCCAACACACAGTCTTCCTCCTCCCTCCCCCCACACACAGTCTTCCTCCCTCCCCCACACACAGTCATCCTCCCCCACACAATCTCCCTTCCTCCCCAACACACAGTCTTCCTCCTCCCTCCCCCCACACACAGTCTTCCTCCCTCTCCCCCACACACAGTCTCCCTCCCTCCCCCCCACACACAGTCTTCCTCCCTCCCCCCCACACACAGTCTTCCTCCCTCCCCCCACACACAGTCTTCCTCCCTCTCCCCCACACACAGTCTCCCTCCCTCCCCCCCACACACAGTCTTCCTCCCTCCCCCCCACACACAGTCTTCCTCCCTCCCCCCCCTCACACAGTCTCCCTCCCCCCAAACAGTCTTCCTCCCTCTCCCCCACACAGTCTTCCTCCCTCTCCCCCACACACAGTCTTCCTCCCTCCCCCCACACACAGTCTCCCTCCCCCACACAGTCTTCCTCCCTCCCCCCACACAGTCTCCCTCCCTCCCCCCCACCCAGTCTCCCACCCTCCCCCCACACAGTCTTCCTCCCTCCCCCCACACAGTCTCCCTCCCTCCCCCCCACACAGTCTCCCACCCTCCCCCCACACAGTCTTCCTCCCTCACCCCACACAGTCTTCCTTCCTCCCCCCCACACACAGTCTTCCTCCCTCCCCCCCACACCGCTTGGAGTGTGGGGGACCCACATGGGTGGGAGGGGAATTCTTTAAGCGCATCGCTGATAATTCGTCCACATCTGCGCTGAACTCACGAGGTTTGGCGTCGAACTAGCGAGGCAGCGTGACCTTGGAGTAAGCGAGTCTCAAGTGGAGTTGAAGTGACTTAGCGAATATTACTGGTTTAGTTAGGATTAGCGAGTGGTAGCGCATTTCCCCGATATATCGGAAGATTTGCTCAATTTCTCCGATGTACAGCGAGTGTCTAGCGAGTTCAGGGTCAGTGAGTGTTAGCGAGTTCAATCGGATGTTCGCGGTTAGCGAGGAGTAGCGAGTAAGGCTCTGGTCACTCAGTGTTAGCGAGTATCAGAGTAAGCGAATTGGAGCGATTTCGTAAATAATAATTTAAGCGCATCTTGGTGTATGTATGACGGATACCGATATCATACGCTCATCGATGCCGATAACCGATAGGGGGACAGTCCAATCCCGATTTTAATCTCCCGATGAGAGTTTTAAATCACACGCATCCCGATTCTAACTCTACCCCCTGTGCCGATAACGAACTAGATATGTATAACTAGTTCATACCGATATACTACGCTGTACTTACCATCAACCGCACCTGCCGATATAACACTAATATTCCCGCCGATATAATACTAATATTTATGCCGATACTAATACTCCTGCCGATATGATATTAATATTTCTGCCGATATAATACTAATACTCCTGCCGATATAATACTAGTATTTCTGCCGATATAATACTATTTTCTGCCGATATAATACTAATACTACTGCCGATATAATACTACTATTTATGCCGATATAATACTAATACTACTGCCGATATAATATTAATATGTCTGCCGATATAATAATAATACTCCTGCCGTTATAATACTAATATTTCTGCCGATATAATACTAACATTACTGCCGATATACTAATATTCCGGCCGATATGATACTATTTATGCCGATATATTATACTAATATTCCCCGATATAATATTCCTGCCGATATAATACTAATATTCTCGCCGATATAATACTAGTATTTCCTGGCCGTTGATCATGTCCTGTTGTTGCACCGTTGCCTTCTGTTTACGCCGACGTCTTGATCGGTCAGTTGTTTACAACGGTTGTAAACAACTGACGAATCACAACTTGTGAATCATGATTCACGATTCTCACTCAAGTGATGGGCGGGGGCAGGAAGGCGTGGGAACTACACGCCCTCATGCCCCCGCCCCCCCCTGACGCGCGCCATCCCCCCCCCCCACAACACATGGCCTCTTGCCTCTACGACAACACTAGACAGAAATATATATATATATATATATATATATATATATATATATATATATATATATATATATATATATATATATATATATATATATTCCTAAGAGTCCACGGGGAAAATGAAACACGATAAGTTGCCAAGTGCACTTTCGTGTCATAATCACATCATCAGGGGAGACACAAGAGAGAAATATAACAGTCAGTTGATATACAACGAAGAGACGAAGCTACGACGCCATTTGGTAAACATTAACTAAGTTAAAGAAGAGAGAAGAGATAGAACACATGATAACAGCGATAACTGATAACTAACATTAAATGATAATGAGTTACTAAATAATTAACGTTAAATGATAATGAGTTACTTTATAATTAACGTTAAATGATAATGAGTTACTTTATAATTAACGTTAAATGATAATGAGTTACTTTATAATTAACGTTAAATGATAATGAGTTACTTTATAATTATTGGTTCCTTGATTCTTTCTCTGTATTGCTGTATTACACAATTCTCTTCCTTTATCTATTCGTCTATTTCGTTAATGTTTTCTCCACCAATATCTCCAACGTTCTCTCCATCACTATTCTAATGGCTTCTCCAACACTATCTTAATTCATGGCAATACATCTTTTCAAAATTCTATGTCCATTTTATTTTATTAATACGGTCTATTATCACATATATTCACACAAACGCTATCATAATACCGATCCTAAATATATCTAATTAAAATATCAAAATGATTTGATTCATTAATTAAAAATACATTAATTAATGTAATTAATTTCAATCTTTTGAAAGCGGTGCAGCCATGGGAGGGAGGGGGGGTAGGGGGAGGGAGAGGAATTTTGGCGGGAAAACAGCGCCTCTAGCGGCCGGCCGGGGAACGAAGCACATTACCGTGTCTGGCGGTGTGTGGCATCTCGCGTCATCATCAACCCGGGAAGCGATCGCCATTTTTTCCTGTCTCGGGCGAGCGCCACTTCCGCGTGACGGCGCTACGAGCAGAGCATCACAACCCACTACCAGGTCAACATTTACCTCACGAGGCAGCCGCCATGATGGAGGGAGGGGAGGGAAGGGAGGGAGGGAGGGAGGGAGGGAGGGTCGTGTGAAGTATATGCTGGATAAACACACACACACACACACACACACACACACACGTGCTGGAGCCACATATGTGTTTCTACCTAACTACCATCCACATTTCTACCTAACTACCATCCACATTTCTACCTAACTACCATCCACATTTCTACCTAACTACCATCCACATTTCTACCTAACTACCATCCACATTTCTACCTAACTACCATCCACATTTCTACCTAACTACCATCCACATTTCTACCTAACTACCATCCACATTTCTACCTAACTACCATCCACATTTCTACCTAACTACCATCTACATTTCTACCTTACATATACTACTAATTATATACTCCCCCCCCCCCCCGTATATCATGACATACCCCGCCACCATCATATCCCCTCGGGAGCCAGACCCTGTAGATCCCCCTTCCCTGTGAGGCAAGTACATGGCGCATGGCCGCGAGATACAACGCCAGCTACACAACATTTAAGGTCAGTTGTCAACCCACACATATGACGTGTATTAATGAACGCTTCAGCATCCCACTAGACACACCTCACTATTACTTATATATATAAATATATATATATATATATATATATATATATATATATATATATATATATATATATATATATATATATATATATATATAAGACAACCTCCCCCCCCCCTAACTACCATCATGATGGTTTGGTTGTAATGGTCGTTACGTGTGATACACGCCCCCATCATGGTATATACATTCATCTCTATTGTATTTTCTATATACATTCACGATCTATCTATCCTGTTGTATTCGCGTATTTGTGACGTACCTGTTGTATTTCATCTGTTGTATTTTGTTTTATCTTGCCTGTTGTATTTTACCTGTTGTATTTCACCTGTTGTATTCTATTGTATCTACCTGTTTGTATTTACCTGTTGTTTTTACCTTTGATTTTTCCCGTTGATTTTCCCCGTTGTTTTACTGTTTTTTTTTTGTATTTTCGTTTTATTTTTTACTTTGTATTTAAAAAACCGGGGTTTATTTTTAACCCTTGGAAAATTTTCTGTTGTTTTTTAACCTGTGGTATTTTAAAACCCTTGTAAATTTTCCTTTGTAATTTTATGTTGAAAATTTTACCTTTTGGAAATTTTCTGTTGATTTTTCCTGTTGTATTTTACTGTTTTGTTTTTTTACCCTGTTTTTTATTTTAACCCTTTGTTTTTTACGTTGTAAATTCTTTTTGTATTTTAAAAAAAAATTTTGTTTTTTTCTTTTTTTTTTCTGTTTATTTTAC
This sequence comes from Panulirus ornatus, assembly GCF_036320965.1. Lineage (NCBI taxonomy): Eukaryota > Metazoa > Arthropoda > Malacostraca > Decapoda > Palinuridae > Panulirus > Panulirus ornatus. The sequence goes on from NC_092276.1 coordinate 16,736,271, forward strand.
CTGTTGTTTTACCTTTGTTTTTTAAAACCTGTTTTGTTTTTAAAAAACCGTGGGAAAAAAAAATGGGGTTTTTTTTTAAACCCCGTTGAATTTTTACTGGGGTTTTATTTTACCCCCGTTGGGGATTTTCTGTTATTTTAAAAATTGTAATTTTAAACCGGGGGGGGGTAAAATTTTAAAAAAAAAATGTAAATTTTATGTTTTTTTACTGGGGTTTTAATTTACCCTGTTGTAATTTTACTGTTGTAAAAATTTTAATGTTGTTTTTTAACCTTTGTAAATTTTTTTAAAAAAGTTTAATTTACTTTGTAAACGTTTAGCGTTGCCCCTTCCACGAGAATTCCCTTCAATGTAATCCATGCATAGGAATACCTTCTAAAGTAACCCGTACGTGAGAATTACCTTAAAGTAACTCGCACATATAAATTTGATCAATGTAATCCATACACAGGAATTCCTTCTAAAGTAACTCGTACGTGAGAATTACCTTAAAGTAACTCGCACATATGAATTTGATCAATGTAATCCATACACAGGAATTCCTTCTAAAGTAACCCGTACGTGAGAATTACCTTAATGTAACCCGTAATCATGAATTTGATCAATGTAATCCACACACGGTAATTACTTTTAAAAAGTAATCTATATAAAAAAAATCATATTTAGCTTATTTATTCAAATAATTATTTTTTTCATGTAAATTATATTGATAGATATTTCTCTGTTGTTCTTCATCGATCAATATTGTCTTGATCAACACACCTGTCTCCCCCCCCCCCTGTGTTTACCCCACAACAGACGTGGTAAACAACATGGTCGTCTCATTTGCATACATCAAACCCGCTCGTTAAGAATTACTTTACGATGGTAGATTAATTATTATTGATCCCTAACGACCCTCAACGGTGATTAACGAGATGATCAATATTGATTAACGATATGATCAATATAATCTATCACCAGAGCGATGTATAACTGTAAACAAAGAAATGTAATTTTGGGATGATTTTCATAACTTGTCATTTCTGGAGTTGTGAATTACACAACCTTAATGTTGTAACTTATAGCTTTACGATGACACTAATGTAATCAATTATAATGTAATCAGTTATAATGTAATCAGTTATAATGTAATCATAGTCATAATGTAATAACTGTTATAATCCCCATCATCATGTAACCACAGTTATAATGTAATGTAATTAGGGTTATAATTCATATCACTAATTAATCAAGTTTATAAATGTAATCAACAGTCCAGAACGTAATAACTGTTATAATCCCCATCATCATGTAACCACAGTTATAATGTAATGTAATTAGGGTTATAATTCATATCACTAATGTAATCAGTTATAATGTAATCAGTTATAATGTAATCACAGTCATAACGTAATAACTATTATAATCACCATCATCATGTAACCACAGTTATAATGTAATGTAATTACAGTTATAACGTAATGTAATCAGAGCCATAATATAACTATTATAACATAATCCCATCATAATGTAATCACAACAATGATTTAATGTAATCATAATGTAATAACTGTTGTAATCCCCATCCTAATGGAATCACAATAATAATTCAATGTAATCACAGTCGTAATGTAATCCGTTGTAATCACCATCATAATGTAATCACAATTATAATGTAATCAGTTATAATGTAATCACAGTCATAACGTAATAACTATTATAATCACCATCATCATGTAACCACAGTTATAATGTAATCAGTTATAATGTAATCACAGTCATAACGTAATAACTATTATAATCACCATCATCATGTAACCACAGTTATAATGTAATCAGTTATAATGTAATCAGTTATAATGTAATCAGTTATAATGTAATCACAGTCATAACGTAATAACTATTATAATCACCATCATCATGTAACCACAGTTATAATGTAATCAGTTATAATGTAATCAGTTATAATGTAATCAGTTATAATGTAATCAGTTATAATGTAATCAGTTATAATGTAATCAGTTATAATGTAATCAGTTATAATGTAATCAGTTATAATGTAATCAGTTATAATGTAATCAGTTATAATGTAATCAGTTATAATGTAATCAGTTATAATGTAATCAGTTATAATGTAATCAGTTATAATGTAATCAGTTATAATGTAATCAGTTATAATGTAATCAGTTATAATGTAATCAGTTATAATGTAATCAGTTATAATGTAATCAGTTATAATGTAATCAGTTATAATGTAATCAGTTATAATGTAATCAGTTATAATGTAATCACAGTCATAACGTAATAACTATTATAATCACCATCATCATGTAACCACAGTTATAATGTAATCAGTTATAATGTAATCACAGTCATAACGTAATAACTATTATAATCACCATCATCATGTAACCACAGTTATAATGTAATCACAGTCATAACGTAATAACTATTATAATCACCATCATCATGTAACCACAGTTATAATGTAATCAGTTATAATGTAATCAGTTATAATGTAATCAGTTATAATGTAATCAGTTATAATGTAATCAGTTATAATGTAATCAGTTATAATGTAATCAGTTATAATGTAATCAGTTATAATGTAATCAGTTATAATGTAATCAGTTATAATGTAATCAGTTATAATGTAATCAGTTATAATGTAATCAGTTATAATGTAATCAGTTATAATGTAATCAGTTATAATGTAATCAGTTATAATGTAATCAGTTATAATGTAATCAGTTATAATGTAATCAGTTATAATGTAATCAGTTATAATGTAATCAGTTATAATGTAATCACAGTCATAACGTAATAACTATTATAATCACCATCATCATGTAACCACAGTTATAATGTAATCAGTTATAATGTAATCAGTTATAATGTAATCAGTTATAATGTAATCAGTTATAATGTAATCAGTTATAATGTAATCAGTTATAATGTAATCAGTTATAATGTAATCAGTTATAATGTAATCAGTTATAATGTAATCAGTTATAATGTAATCAGTTATAAGGTAATCAGTTATAAGGTAATCAGTTATAAGGTAATCAGTTATAAGGTAATCAGTTATAATGTAATCAGTTATAATGTAATCAGTTATAATGTAATCAGTTATAATGTAATCAGTTATAATGTAATCAGTTATAATGTAATCAGTTATAATGTAATCAGTTATAATGTAATCAGTTATAATGTAATCAGTTATAATGTAATCAGTTATAATGTAATCAGTTATAATGTAATCAGTTATAATGTAATCAGTTATAATGTAATCAGTTATAATGTAATCAGTTATAATGTAATCAGTTATAATGTAATCAGTTATAATGTAATCAGTTATAATGTAATCAGTTATAATGTAATCAGTTATAATGTAATCAGTTATAATGTAATCAGTTATAATGTAATCAGTTATAATGTAATCAGTTATAATGTAATCAGTTTACAATGTTTGCGGTAAACGAATGTAAATGAATGTTCATAATTATGTTCTTCATGTGACTGTAAATTTGTTCTCCACATGAGCGTAAATATGTTCTTTACATGAGTGTAAATATGTTCTTCACATGAGTGTAAATATATTCTTCATGAATGTAAATATGTTCTTCACATGAGTATAAATATATTCTTCATGACTATAAATATGTTCTTCACATGAGTGTAAATGTGTTCTTCACATGAGTGTAAATATGTTCTTCACATGAGTGTAAATGTGTTCTTCACATGAGTATAAATGTTCTTCACATGAGTGTAAATATGTTCTCCACATGAATGTAAATATGTTCTTCACATGAGTGTAAATATGTTCTTCACATGAGTATAAATATGTTCTTCACATGAGTAGATATGTTCTTCATCATGAATGTAAATATGTTCTTCACATGAGTGTAAATATGTTCTTCATGAATGTAAATATGTTCTTCACATGAGTGGAAATATGTTCTTCACGAGTGTAAATATGTTCTTCACATGAATGTAAATATGTTCTTCACATGAGTGTAAATATGTTCTTCACATGAGTATAAATATGTTCTTCACATGAGTAGATATGTTCTTCATCATGAATGTAAATATGTTCTTCACATGAGTGTAAATATATTCTCCATGAATGTAAATATGTTCTTCACATGAGTGTAAATATATTCTTCATGAATGTAAATATGTTCTTCACATGAGTGGAAATATGTTCTTCACGAGTGTAAATATGTTCTTCACATGAATGTAAATATGTTCTTCACATGAGTGTAAATATGTTCTTCACATGAGTATATATATGTTCTTCACATGAGTAGATATGTTCTTCATCATGAATGTAAATATGTTCTTCACATGAGTGTAAATATGTTCTTCACATGAGTATAAATATGTTCTTCACATGAGTAGATATGTTCTTCATCATGAATGTAAATATGTTCTTCACATGAGTGTAAATATGTTCTTCACATGAGTGTAAATATGTTCTTCACATGAGTATATGTTCTTCACATGAGTAAATATGTTCTTCATCATGAATGTAAATATGTTCTTCACATGAGTGTAAATATGTTCTTCACATGAGTGTAATTATGTTCTTCACATGAGTATAAATATGTTCTTCACATGAGTAAATATGTTCTTGACATGAGTGTAAATATGTTCTTCACATGAGTGTAATTATGTTCTTCACATGAGTATAAATATGTTCTTCACATGAGTAGATATGTTCTTCATCATGAATGTAAATATGTTCTTCACATGAGTGTAAATATGTTCTTCACATGAGTGTAATTATGTTCTTCACATGAGTATATGTTCTTCACATGAGTAAATATGTTCTTCATCATGAATGTAAATATGTTCTTCACATGAGTGTAAATATGTTCTTCACATGAGTGTAATTATGTTCTTCACATGAGTATAAATATGTTCTTCACATGAGTAAATATGTTCTTCACATGAGTGTAAATATGTTCTTCACATGAGTAAATATGTTCTTCATCATGAATGTAAATATATTCTTCACATGAATGTAAATATGTTCTTCACGAGTGTAAATATGTTCTATACGAGTGTAATCGTTAGGTGAGTGTGTTGCGAAGTTCATAGTGAACGTGTTCTAGTGTATAAGGTGAGTGCGTTCCTAAGCGTAATGCGAGTGCGTTCCTAAGCGTAATGCGAGTGCGTTCCTATGCGTAATGCGAGTGCGTTCCTGAGCGTAATGCGAGTGCGTTCCTGAGTGTAATGCGAGTGCGTTCCTAAGCGTAATGTGAGTGCGTTCCTAGGTGTAATGTGAGTGCGTTCCTGAGCGTAATGCGAGTGCGTTCCTGAGTGTAATGCGAGTGCGTTCCTAAGCGTAATGTGAGTGCGTTCCTGAGTGTAATGTGAGTGCGTTCCTGAGCGTAATGTGAGTGCGTACCTGAGTGTAATGCAAGTGCGTTACTGGGTGTAATGTGAGTGCGTTCCTGAGTGTAATGCGAGTGCGTTCCTGAGTGTAATGTGAGTGCGTTCCTGAGCGCAATGCGAGTGCGTTACTGGGTGTAATGTGAGTGCGTTCCTGAGCGCAATGCGAGTGCGTTCCTGAGTGTAATGCGAGTGCGTTCCTGGGTGTAATGTGAGTGCGTTCCTGTGCGTAATGTGAGTGCGTTCCTGGGTGTAATGTGAGTGCGTTTCTGGGTGTAATGTGAGTGCGTTCCTGGGCATAATATGAGTGCGTTCCTGAGTGTAATGCGAGTGCGTTCCTGGGTGTAATGTGAGTGCGTTCCTGAGCGTAATGTGAGTGCGTTCTTGAGTGTAAAGCGAGTGCGTTCCTGGGTGTTATGTGAGTGCGTTCCTGAGTGTAATGTGAGTGCGTTCCTGAGTGTAATGCGAGTGCGTTACTGGGTGTAATGTGAGTGCGTTCCTGAGCGCAATGCGAGTGCGTTCCTGAGTGTAATGCGAGTGCGTTCCTGGGTGTAATGTGAGTGCGTTCCTGTGCGTAATGTGAGTGCGTTCCTGGGTGTAATGTGAGTGCGTTTCTGGGTGTAATGTGAGTGCGTTCCTGGGCATAATATGAGTGCGTTCCTGAGTGTAATGCGAGTGCGTTCCTGGGTGTAATGTGAGCGCGTTCCTGAGCGTAATGTGAGTGCGTTCCTGAGTGTAATGTGAGTGCGTTCCTGGGTGTAATGTGAGTGCGTTCCTGAGTGTAATGTGAGTGCGTTCCTGGGTGTAATGTGAGTGCGTTCCTGAGTGTAATGTGAGTGCGTTCCTGAGCGTAATGTGAGTGCGTTCCTGAGCGTAATGTGAGTGCGTTCCTGGGTGTAATGTGAGTGCGTTCCTGGTTGTTATGTGAGTGCGTTCCTGAGTGTAATGTGAGTGCGTTCCTGGGTGTAATGTGAGTGCGTTCCTGGATGTAATGTGAGTGCGTCTCTGGGTGAAATGTGAGTGCGTTCCTGAGCATAATGTGAGTGCGTTCCTGAGCGTAATGTGAGTGCGTTCCTGAGTGTAATGTGAGTGCGTTCCTGATCGTAATGTGTGTGCGTTCCTAGGTGTCATGTGAGTGCGTTCCTGAGCGTAATATGTGTGCGTTCCTGAGTGTAATGCGAGTGCGTTCCTGGGTGTGATGTGAGTGCGTTCCTGAGCGTAATGTGAGTGAGTTCCTAGGTCTAATGTAAGTGCGTTCCTGAGCGTAATGCGAGTGCGTTCCTGAGTGTAATGTGAGTGCGTTCCTGAGCGTAATGTGAGTGAGTTCCTAGGTGTAATGTGAGTGCGTTCCTAAGTGTAATGTGAGTGCGTTCCTGAGCGTAATGCGAGTGCGTTCCTGAGTGTAATGTGAGTGCGTTCCTAAGTGTAATGTGAGTGCGTTCCTGAGCGTAATGTGAGTGCGTTCCTGAGCGTAATGTGAGTGCGTTCCTAAGTGTAATGTGAGTGCGTTCCTAAGTGTAATGTGAGTGCGTTCCTGAGCGTAATGTGAGTGCGTTCCAGAGTGTAATGCGAGTGCGTTACTGGGTGTAATGTGAGTGCGTTCCTGAGCGTAATGCGAGCGCGTTCCCGAGTGTAATGTGAGTGCGTTCTTGCGTGCAATGTGAGTGCGTTCCTGAGTGTAATGTGAGTGCGTTCCTGGGTGTAATGTGAGTGCGTTCCTGGGTGTAATGTGAGTGCGTTCCTGAGCGTAATGTGAGCGCGTTCCTGAGTGTAATGTGAGTGCGTTCCTAAGTGTAATGTGAGTGCGTTCCTGAGCGTAATGTGAGTGCGTTCCTAAGTGTAATGTGAGTGCGTTACTGGGTGTAATGTGAGTGCGTTCCTGAGCGTAATGCGAGCGCGTTCCCGAGTGTAATGTGAGTGCGTTCCTGCGTGCAATGTGAGTGCGTTCCTAGGTGTAATGCGAGTGCGTTCCTGAGTGTAATGTGAGTGCGTTCCTGCGTGCAATGTGAGTGCGTTCCTAGGTGTAATGCGAGTGCGTTCCTGGGTGTAATGTGAGTGCGTTCGTAGATGTATGGTGCGCCCTTAAGTGCGTTGTTAATCTTCTGCTCAGTAAATATAAACGATTTAATATGGATAAATAAAGATGTCAAATAAATAAGTGAAAATTGTAATAATGATAATGATAATTATTATAATAATAATAATTCTATTATCATCATTATCATTATTATCATAGTGATAATAATAGAAATAATAATGATAATGATAATAATGATAATGATAATAATAATAATAATAATGATAATAATAATAATAATAATAATAATAATAATAATAATAATAATAATAACAACAATAATAATATTAATAATAATAATAATGATGATAATAATATCAATAATAATGATAACAAAAACAAAAACAACAACAATAATAATAATAATAATAATAATAATAATAATAATAATAATAATGATAATGAATAAGAATAATAATAATAATAATAAAGATAATAAAAGCAACAATAATGATAATAATAATAATAATAATAATAATAATAATAATAATAATAATAATAATAATAATAACGATAATAATAAAAATAATAATAATAATAATAATATTAATAATAATAATAATAATAATAATAATAAAAATGATAATAATAATAATAAAAATAATAATAATAATAATAATAATAATAATAATAATAATAATAATAATAATAATAATAATAATAAAAACAATAATAATAATAATAATAATAATAATAATAATAATAATAATAATAATAATAATAATAAAAATAATAATAATAATAATAATAATAATAACAATAATAATAATAATAATAAAAATAATAATAATAACAGTTTTACCCCCCAAAAAATAATAAACAAAATCTTTATTCATAATAAAATCAGTAAATCTTCCGTGTTTTTCCTCCAATATTCAAGTTAGCCGCCGAATATTCTTCAATATTCACTATGTGACGTTACTGCATATATATATATATATATATATATATATATATATATATATATATATATATATATATATATATATATATAAGGGGAGGAGGAGTCAAGTGACCGTAATTAAGAGGTTACATTAATTAATGTAATTTTGATCGTAATTATATTACCATCACCACACATCAAGTGACCAGCCAGCGCTAACGACACACTAAGTGAACCACTTAACTACCCTGGGGCACTTAACTACCCTGAGGCACTTAACTACCCTGGGACACTTAACTACCTTGAGGCAGTTAACTACCACCCTCAATACATCAGCGGTAGTTAAGGACAATGGGAGGGAGGGGGGGCACCCCTCCCCCTCCCCTTGTTTAATCATAAACCATTAATTCTCAGTTAACGGTGTATTGTGTAGGGGGGGGAGGGAGGGGAGGGAAGGGAGGGGGTGGTTCCTCTTGAGTGTGGAGTGGGTGGTGGTTAGTGGAGTGGGCGGTGTGTGTGTGTGTGTGTGTGTGTGTAGGGCGGGAGTTAATCAATATAGCAGAGATTGGGCGGTAATTAATGGAGTGGGGTTATTAATGGAGTGGGGTTATTAATGGAGTGGGGGTTATTAATGGAGTGGGGGTTAATAATGGAGTGGGGGTTATTAATGGAGTGGGGGTTATTAATGGAGTGGGGGTCATTAATGGAGTGGGGGTTATTAATGGAGTGGGGGTTATTAATGGAGTGGGGGTTATTAATGGAGTGGGGTTATTAATGGAGTGGGGTTATTAATGGAGTGGGGGTTATTAATGGAGTGGGGGTCATTAATGGAGTGGGGGTTATTAATGGAGTGGGGGTTATTAATGGAGTGGGGTTATTAATGGAGTGGGGGTTATTAATGGAGTGGGGTTATTAATGGAGTGGGGGTTATTAATGGAGTGGGGGTCATTAATGGAGTGGGGGTTATTAATGGAGTGGGGGTCATTAATGGAGTGGGGTTATTAATGGAGTGGGGGTTATTAATGGAGTGGGGGTCATTAATGGAGTGGGGGTTATTAATGGAGTGGGGTTATTAATGGAGTGGGGTTATTAATGGAGTGGGGGTTATTAATGGAGTGGGGGTCATTAATGGAGTGGGGGTTATTAATGGAGTGGGGTTATTAATGGAGTGGGGTTATTAATGGAGTGGGGGTCATTAATGGAGTGGGGGTTGTTAATGGAGTGGGGGTTATTAATGGAGTGTGTGTGTGTGTGTGTGTGTTACCGGACTCCGCCGGTATGTGGTTACAGCGGAGGTTGTAACGTCGTCAGCTGACGCTCAGGTTACACTCAGTCCGAAGAAGCCATCATGACTCTGCTCCTGAGTGTAGCGCACTCTCACCCTGGCTTTACCACTCCCATAACAGAACTCCGTCTCCAACACCGGTGGTGGTGGTGGTGAGTCCGTCTCCAACACCAGCGGTGGTGGGTCCGTCTCCAACACCAGCGGTGGTGGTGGTGAGTCCGTCTCCAACACCAGCGGTGGTGGCTCCGTCTCCAACACCAGCGGTGGTGGTGGCTCCGTCTCCAACACCAGCGGTGGTGGTGGCTCCGTCTCCAACACCAGCGGTGGTGGTGGCTCCGTCTCCAACACCAGCGGTGGTGGTGGCTTCGTCTCCAACACCAGCGGTGGTGGAGGAGTCCGTCTCCAACACCAGCGGTGGTGGAGGAGTCCGTCTCCAACACCAGCGGTGGTGGAGGAGTCCGTCTCCATCACCAGCGGTGGTGGTGGCTTCGTCTCCTACACGAGCGGTGGTGGAGGAGTCCGTCTCCATCACCAGCGGTGGTGGTGGCTTCGTCTCCAACACCAGCGGTGGTGGTGGCTCCGTCTCCAACACCAGCGGTGGTGGTGGCTTCGTCTCCAACACCAGCGGTGGTGGAGGAGTCCGTCTCCAACACCAGCGGTGGTGGTGAGTCCGTCTCCATCACCAGCGGTGGTGGTGGCTTCGTCTCCTACACCAGCGGTGGTGGTGAGTCCGTCTCCAACACTGGTGGTGGTGGAGACAAGACGCGTATCTCCCTCACATTAGACTCTCCAACAATAATCAAATTCCTACTGACTAAATAATTATCAAAATCATATAAATTCCTCTGAGTTTCAATTCCTAATTAATGAAAATAGAAAATAAAAATTATCATAAAAATTAATCACAATTCGTTTGTTAAATAATCCCGAAGTAATGATTCTAAAATTAGTAAACCGCTAAATTAATTACCGTTCATTTATCGTACATATATATATATATATAATATATATATATATATATATATATATATATATATATATATATATATATATATGATTGGCCTCAGCAGCTGGAGGAACGTAAGGCTCAAGTTTGTGTAGGATTCAGTTAGAACGTGACCCTTACAGCCCCAACGCGCACGTTATGATCCCGAAATATATGAGTTTCTTATATGTCGAAATTTTATATATATATTTTCATCATATACTAAATTATGTCTAAGGAGATAATTCTTTGATAATCCTATGCTACAAACAGAATATATATATATATATATATATATATATATATATATATATATACACACACGAGAATCGAACCGAGGACCAACAATGCGTCAGCCAGCGGTTCGGTTCTCGGGTTATATATCATGTGTATATTATATGGTTGACATGTGTCTATACATATATACCTGCCGATCTTCGCATATCAGGGGAATATCTTGATCAAGCGCAAAATGATATATATATATATATATATATATATATATATAATTGTAAAGCATAAATTATCATAATATTCATTCGTGAGTAAATTATGATATTTATTCATGAGTTAATTATAATAATACTAATTCGAGTAAATCATAATATTCATTCATGAGTAAACTATGACAATATTCATGAGTAAATTATAATATTCATATATAAGTAAATTATGATAATATTCATTCATGAGTAAATTATGATAATATTCATTCGTGAGTAAATTATGATCGTATTCATTCATGAGTAAACTATGACAATATTCACGAGTAAATTATGATAATATTCATTCATGAGTAAAGTATGATAATATTCATTCATGAGTAAATTATGATAATATTCATTCGTGAGTATATTATGATCGTATTCATTCATGAGTAAACTATGACAATATTCACGAGTAAATTACGATAATATTCATTCATGAGTAAATCGTGATAATATTCATTCATGAGTAAATCATGATAATTTTCATTCATGAGTAAACTATGATAATATTCATTCATGAGTGAACTATTACAATATTTATAAGTAGATTACGATAATATTCATTCATGAGTAAATTATGATAATATTCATTCATGAGTAAATTATGATAATATTCATTCATGAGTAAACTACGATAATATTAATTCGTGAGTAAATCGTGATAATATTCATTCGTGAGTAAATCGTGATAATATTCATTCGTGAGTAAATCGTGATAATATTCATTCATGAGTAAATCGTGATAATATTCATTCGTGAGTAAATCGTGATAATATTCATTCGTGAGTAAATCGTGATAATATTCATTCATGAGTAAATCGTGATAATATTCATTCGTGAGTAAATCGTGATAATATTCATTCGTGAGTAAATCGTGATAATTTTCATACATGAGTAAGTTATGATAATATTCATTCATGAGTAATTTACGATAATATTCATTCGTGAGTAAATGATAATATTTATTCATGAGTAAATATTTTTTTCTTCAGAATAAATATCAGGAGATTTATCAATTTTCAGATTAGGATAAAAATAGATGTTTGTAATATCAAAGAATAATTTTAATAATAATAATAATAATAATAATAATGATAATAATAATTAATAATATATATAATATACACTATATACATTACTTTAGATGAGGTATATACACAGGAGGGAGAGAGGAATGGGCGGGCGTGGCACGGCTGTGGGCGGGACGGGCGGGCGTGACACGGCTGTGGGCGGGACGGGCGGCCTCACCTAGACATGGAGGAGAGCGGGAGGGTGGCGGGCGGCTGTAGTGTGCCGCCCACTGGTCGGCTGAAGCCCTGGGTCAGGATGGGCGGCATGAGGAGCCTGGAGAAGGGCTCCGGGTTGAGGGCGGCCAGCGGCAAGGCGGGCAGCGGGCTCGGGCGGCACGTGGGCGTGGGCGGCGGTGACTTGTCTCTGCCCATTATGGCGTCGATGGTGAAGGCGGGACGCGGGTGTGGGCGTGTCTGGGGCGGCGAGGCTGAGGCCGCCCCAAGGGGCTTGACGGGCGTAGGCGCCAAGACGCCGCCTCCCGTGCCGGGCGTGGGGCCACCTGTAGAAGGCGTGGGGCCGCCCACTGCGGGCGTGGGACCAGGACGCAGGTGTCGCAGGAAGTCCGGCTGGTGCGTGAGGGCGGCCGGGTGGTGAAGATGGGCGGGCGGCAGGTACGGGTGATGGGCGTAGGGCAGCGGGCGGGGCAGGAGGGTGGCATGCGGGCCCAGGAGGGCGGCGGCCGCGCCCTGCGGGTGGTGCGGGTGGAGGTATGGGTCGACCACGCCCGTGGCCAGGAGCGAGAAGACGTGCGGGTCAGTGAAGAAGTCCGGGGCGGGCTGCCGCTTGTACCGCTTGCGGCGCCGCAGGAAGGAGCCGTTATCAAACATGTCTATAGCGCCTGGGTCGAGCGTCCAGTAATTGCCCTTGCCGGGATTGCCTGGTTCGCGGGGCACCTTGATGAAACAATCGTTGAGTGAGAGGTTGTGTCTGATGGAGTTCTGCCAGGCCGGGAACTTGGCCTTATAGTAAGGGAAGCGGTTCATGATGAACTCACAAATCTCGCTCAGCGTCACACGCTTCTTGGCCGCCTGCAAGATGGCCATGGTGATCAGGGCGATGTACGAGTACGGTGGCTTCACCAACCCACCTCCGCCTCCGCCTCCGCCGGTCTTCCCGCCCTCCTCCTCCTCCTCCTGCTGGGGGCGGGGTTCCTCCTCCTCCTCCTCCTCCTCGCTCAAGTGGGCGGAGGGAGCGGGTGAGGAGGCGGCCGTGGCTGCGGTAGTAGCGCTGGCGGCGGCCACGACCACCAGCCCCGGGGAGAGACACTGGGCGGGGGTCATCATGTCCGCCTGACACACCGGCATGACGACGACGCCGCCACACTACGGTCGTCCTGCCCCACACACACACCCACACACCCACACCTCCTGCGACCCCCACACCTCCACCACACACCACTGTGGACCAGACCTGCGGCAGGAGCGGCGGCGGGGGAGAGGCTGCGGCGACGACGGGGCGTGCGGTGGTGGTGTGACGACGACTACTGCTGCTGGTGAGGGAGGAGGTGGTGGTGGTGGTGCTCCTCTCCTGCCGGGAGCCGCCGGGTAAATAATGATGACAAATGTCACGACCACACCACTTTTACCAGCCTCCATCCCGGGGGCCCTACCCTCCCTCACCCGCACGACCAATCACAACACAGGACCCCGCCGGGTCGCCCCGCCTCCGCAACACCCGAGCCAACCACGAGCCTCGCGGTGGAGAGTCTCTCCTCCCGTGGATCGCCCGGCCAATGAGCGTCCCCGGTGGGGATGGGCTCCTCCCCGCGGCGTGTGGAGGGCGTGGCCGCGGGTGAGTGGCGGGGATGATTAGATTTAGCCCCATCTGTTGTTTGCAGACAGAGCGACTCCATTTATCCATGAATTATTTGGTGGCGAAATGGGGCAAATCACTTTGAGGGATGAATAAAACCATTATCCCGGCTCCCTAAAGTGCCGCAACACAAAGACGCGCCATTTTACACAAAGCCGAGGTTGGCTGCGGACGGGGAGGGGGGGGGGGAGGGCAGCCGCGGGGCCAGGCCCGAGCCGCCCCCCCCGGTCACCCACGCCACACAATGAACACGCGGGAGAACACCACTCCCCCCCACGATGAACAAGTTAATGAACACCGACCTGGACGGTGAACAAGGCTTAGAACACCACCAGGTATAACAAACAACGGAGTGAACATCGCCCTAGACAATGAACAAAGCGAAGAACATCGCACAGAACTGTGGACGAGAAAGCGAATATCACCCGAAACATTGAACAAGACAATGAACACCTTCCTGAACACTGAACAAGACAATGAACACCTTCCTGAACACTGAATGAGACAATGAACACCTTCCTGAACACTGAACAAGACAATGAACACCTTCCTGAACACTGAACAAGACAATGAACACCTTCCTGAACACTGAACAAGACAATGAACACCTTCCTGAACACTGAACAAGACGATGAACACCTTCCTGAACACTGAACAAGACTGAACACCTTCCTGAACACTGAACAGCAAAGTATGTGTGGAACACGGCAATGAACAACCCACTGCATGATGAACTCACTGGACAGTTGAACGCGTTATGAACATCGGGGCTGACAGTGAACACCATACAGGGCTGTGAACAAGATAAACTATCAAACGATGAACACCACAATGACCAACTCAAACAAACAGTTATCAACACACCAAACAATGATCGCTACACCAAACAATGATCACCACACCAAACTATGATCACCACACCAAACAATGATCACCACACCAATGATCACCACACCAAACAATGATCACCACACCAAACTATGATCACCACACCAAACAATGATCACCACACCAAACAATGATCACCACACCAAACAATGATCACCACACCAAACAATGATCACCATACCAAACAATGATCACCACACCAAACAATGATCACCACACCAAACAATGATCACCATACCAAACAATAATCGCTACGTAGCCCCAAACTATGATCACCACACCAAACAATGATCACCACACCAAACAATGATCACCACACCAAACAATGATCACCACACCAAACTATGATCACCACACCAAACAATGATCACCACACCAAACAATGATCACCACACCAATGATCACTACATTAAATAATAATCGCCACATCAATGATCACCACACCAAACAATGATCACCACACCAAACAATGGTCACCACACCAAACAATGATCACTACATTAAATAATAATCGCCACATCAAACAATGATCACCACACCAAACAATGATCACCATACCAAACAATGATCAATACACCAAACAATGATCACAACACCAAACAATGATCACCACATTAAATAGTAATCGCCACAGTAAACAATAATCACCACACTAAACAATGATCGCCACACCAAACAATGATCACCACACTAAACAATGACCACTACACCAAACAATGATCGCCACACCAAACAATGATCACCACACTAAACAATGACCACTACACCAAACAATGATCGCCACACCAAACAATGATCACCACACTAAACAATGATCACTACACCAAACAATGATCGCCACACCAAACAATGATCACCACAACAAACAATGATCACCACACCAAACAATGATCACCACACCAAACAATGATCACCACACCAAACAATGATCACCACACCAAACAATGATCACCACACCAAACAATGATCACCACACCAAACAATGATCACCACACCAAACAATGATCACCACACCAAACAATGATCGCCACACCAAACAATGATCACCATACCAAACAATGATCACCATACCAAACAATGATCGCCACACCAAACAATGATCACCACACCAAACAATGATCGCTACACCAAACAATGATCACCACACCAAACAATGATCGCCACACCAAACAATGATCACCATACCAAACAATGATCACCATACCAAACAATGATCGCCACACCAAACAATGATCACCATACCAAACAATGATCACCATACCAAACAATGATCGCCACACCAAACAATGATCACCATACCAAACAATGATCACCATACCAAACAATGATCACCATACCAAACAATGATCACCACACCAAACAATGATCACCATACCAAACAATGATCATCACACCAAACAATGATCACACAAAACAATGATTGCTATACTATACAATGATCACCACACCAAACAATATTCACCACACAAAACAATGATCGCCACATTAAATAATAAACGCCTCACCAAACAATGATCACCACACCAAACAATGATCACACAAACAATGATCGCTATACTAAACAATGGTCACCACACCAAAAAATGATCACCACACCAAACGTCATCACACCAAACAATGATCACCACATTAAATAATAATCGCCACACTAAACAATGATCACCGCACCAATGATCACCACATCAAACAATGATCATCACACTACACAATGATCACCACATCAAACGATGATCACCACACTACACAATGATCACCACATCAAACAATGATCACCACACTACACAATGATCACCACATCAAACAATGATCACCACACTACACAATGATCACCACATCAAACAATGATCACCACACTACACAATGATCACCACATCAAACAATGATCACCACACTACACAATGATCACCACATCAAACAATGATCACCACATCAAACAATGATCACCACACTACACAATGATCACCACATCAAACAATGATCACCACACTACACAATGATCACCACATCAAACAATGATCACCACACTACACAATGATCACCACATCAAACAATGATCACCACACTACACAATGATCACCACATTAAATAATAATCGCCACACTACACAATGATCAATACACCAAACAATGATCACCATACCAATGTTTGCTACACCAAAAAAATGACCACCACACCAAACTATGATCACCACACCAAACAATGATCACCACACCCACACCAAACAATGACCACCACACCAAACAATGATCACCACACCAAACAATGATCACCACACCAAACAATGATCACCACACCAAACAATGATCACCACACCAAACAATGATCGCCACACCAAACAATGATCACCATACCAAACAATGATCACCACACCAAACAATGATCACCACACCAAACAACGATCACCACACCAAACAATGATCATCACACCCACACCAAACAATGATCACCACACCAAACAATGATCACCACACCAAACAATGATCACCACACCAAACAACGATCACCACACCAAACAATGATCATCACACCAAACAACGATCACCACACCAAACAATGATCACCACACCAAACAATGATCACCACACCAAACAATGATCACCACACCAAACAATGATCACCACACCAAACAATGATCATCACACCAAACAATGATCACCACACCAAACAACGATCACCACACCAAACAATGATCACCACAATGAATAATCGCCACATTCACAGTGACCACCATACCAAACAGTGATTAAACCAAACAATGATCGCCATACCAAACAGTGACCTAACCAAACAATGATCGCCATAACAAACAGTGATCTAACCAAACAATGATCGCCATACCAAACAGTGATCAAACTAAACAATGATCGCCATACCAAACAGTGATCTAACCAAACAATGATCGCCATACCAAACAGTGATCTAACCAAACAATGATCGCCATACCAAACAGTGATTAAACCAAACAATGATCGCCATACCAAACAGTGATTAAACCAAACAATGATCGCCATACCAAACAGTGATCTAACCAAACAATGATCGCCATACCAAACAGTGATCTAACCAAACAATGATCGCCATACCAAACAGTGATTAAACCAAACAATGATCGCCATACCAAACAGTGATTAAACCAAACAATGATCACCACACCAAACAATAATCACTCCCCACCGGAAGATCATCAACCCCCTAACCCCCATCCCCTCCCCCCCCCCCCCCCGCCACCCTCCCAAGGACTAACTAATTAACTAACTACCCTAACTACCAGACGAGCTCAAGCGCCGTTGGCTGAGGTGATTCGCCCAGGCTTGGTTAACTGTGAGAACCGAATAATCCTGACCCCATGTTAGGAAGGTCCCCACGTGTCCTGGACCTGTCCACACACACACACACACACACACACACACACACATACAGTGAAGTGTATGTATGTATGTATGTATGTATGTATGTATGTAAGTATGTATGTATGTATGTATGTATGTAAGTATGTATGTATGTATGTATGTATGTATGTATGTATGTATGTAAGTATGTATGTATGTATGTATGTAAGTATGTATGTATGTATGTATGTATGTATGTATGTATGTATGTATGTAAGTATGTATGTATGTATGTATGTATGTATGTAAGTATGTATGTATGTATGTATGTATGTATGTATGTATGTATGTATGTATGTATGTATGTAAGTATGTATGTATGTATGTATGTATGTATGTATGTATGTATGTATGTATGTAAGTATGTATGTATGTATGTATGTATGTAAGTATGTATGTATGTATGTATGTATGTATGTATGTAAGTATGTATGTATGTATGTATGTATGTATGTATGTATGTATGTAAGTATGTATGTATGTATGTATGTAAGTATGTATGTATGTATGTATGTATGTATGTATGTATGTATGTATGTATGTATGTATGTATGTAAGTATGTATGTATGTATGTATGTATGTATGTATGTATGTATGTATGTATGTATGTAAGTATGTATGTATGTATGTATGTATGTATGTAAGTATGTATGTATGTATGTATGTATGTATGTATGTATGTATGTATGTATGTAAGTATGTATGTATGTATGTATGTATGTATGTATGTATGTATGTATGTATGGTTGTATGTATGTATGTATGTATGTAAGTATGTATGTATGTATGTATGTATGTATGTATGTATGTATGTATGTATGGTTGTATGTATGTATGTATGGTTGTATGTATGTATGTATGGTTGTATGTATGTATGTATGTATGTATGTATGTATGTATGTATGTATGTATGTATGTATGTATGTATGTAAGTATGTATGTATGTATGTATGTATGTATGTATGTATGTATGTATGTATGTATGTATGTAAGTATGTATGTATGTATGTATGTATGTATGTATGTATGTATGTATGGTTGTATGTATGTATGTATGGTTGTATGTATGTATGTATGGTTGTATGTATGTATGTATGTATGTATGTATGTATGTATGTATGTATGTATGTATGTATGTATGTAAGTATGTATGTATGTATGTATGTATGTATGTATGTATGTATGTATGTATGTATGTATGTATGTAAGTATGTATGTATGTATGTATGTATGTATGTATGTATGTATGTATGGTTGTATGTATGTATGTATGGTTGTATGTATGTATGTATGGTTGTATGTATGTATGTATGTATGTATGTATGTATGTATGTATGTATGTATGTATGTATGTATGTATGTATGTATGGCTAAGGCAATATTGAGCCAGGTGGTCATAAGGGCCAAACTAGAATATGCTTCTCAAAGAATATGCTCACAAAGAGCTAATAGAGAAGGTCCAGAGGAGCAGCACAAACCTGCTCCACCACAATTACGGAAGTTGAGTCATACTGAGATATTAAAGCCCATAAATTTACACAATATGGAAGAGAGAAGAGTCAGGGACCACCAGTGTACAACTCCCTCCCCGTACAGTACAAGAGATGGGGACCCACCAGTGTACAACTCCCTCCCCGTACAGTACAAGAGATGGGCACCCACCACTGTACAACCCCCTCCCCGTACAGTACAAGTGATGGGCACCCACCACTGTACAACTCCCTCCCCGTACAGTACAAGAGATGGGCACCCACCAGTGTACAACTCCCTCCCCGTACAGTACAAGAGATGGGCATCCACCACTGTACAACTCCCTCCCCGTACAGTACAAGTGATGGGCACCCACCACTGTACAACTCCCTCCCCGTACAGTACAAGAGATGGGCACCCACCAGTGTACAACTCCCTCCCCGTACAGTACAAGAGATGGGCACCCACCACTGTACAACTCCCTCCCCGTACAGTACAAGAGATGGGCACCCACCACTGTACAACTCCCTCCCCGTACAGTACAAGTGATGGGCACCCACCACTGTACAACTCCCTCCCCGTACAGTGCAAGAGATGGGCACCCACCCCTGTACAACTCCCACCCCGTACAGTGCAAGAGATGGGCACCCACCAGTGTACAACTCCCTCCCCGTACAGTACAAGAGATGGGCATCCACCACTGTACAACTCCCTCCCCGTACAGTACAAGTGATGGGCACCCACCACTGTACAACTCCCTCCCCGTACAGTACAAGAGATGGGCACCCACCAGTGTACAACTCCCTCCCCGTACAGTACAAGAGATGGGCACCCACCACTGTACAACTCCCTCCCCGTACAGTACAAATATATAATGACATCCGTAATATATATATATATATATATATATATATATATATATATATATATATATATATATATATATATATATATATATATATTTTTTTTTTTTTTTTTTTTTTTTTTCAAAAGAAGGAACAGAGAATTGGGCCAGGTGAGGGTATTCCCTCAAAGGCCCAGTTCTCTGTTCTTAACGCTACCTCGCTAATGCGGGAAATGGCGAATAGTTTGAAAGAAAGAAAGAAGATATATATATATATATATATATATATATATATATATATATATATATATATATATATATATATATATATATATATATAGACATATGAAGGGATGAAAGTATCAATATGCAAATGAGTGAATGATAACAAGGAATTTAAGTGTGTAATGATGACAACATTGGTGACCAACCACGCAAGGTCATGACCTCTGACCCAGTGACGTCATCACGAGAGGTCATCAAGACGACGCACATGTGAACACCGTCACTACTGCGCACACTGACGAATGACATGGTGTACCTTCCACGAAGGTGGAGCCTACCACACGTTCCACATACCTGGCCTCCACATACCTGTGCACTACATACCTGTGCTCCACATACCTATGCTCCACATACTGTGCTCCACATACCTGGGCTCCACATACCTGTGCTCCACATACTTGGCCTCCACATACCTGGGCTCCACATACCTGGCCTCCACATACCTGGCCTCCACATACCTGGGCTCCACATACCTGTGCTCCACATACCTGTGCTCCACATACCTGTGCTCCACATACCTGGGCTCCACATACCTATGCTCAACATACCTATGCTTCACATACCTGTGCTCCACGTACCTGTGCTCCACGTACCTGTGCTCCACATACCTGTGCTCCACATACCTGTGCTCCACATACCTGGGCTCCACATACCTATGCTCAACATACCTATGCTTCACATACCTGTGCTCCACGTATCTGTGCTCCACGTACCTGTGTTCCACATACCTGTGCTCCACATACCTGTGCTCCACATACCTGGGCTCCACATACCTATGCTCAACATACCTATGCTTCACATACCTGTGCTCGACGTACCTGTGCTCCACGTACCTGTGCTCCACATACCTGTGCTCAACATACCTGTGCTCCACATACCTGGGCTCCACATACCTATGCTCAACATACCTATGCTTCACATACCTGTGCTCCACGTACCTGTGCTCCACGTACCTGTGCTCCACATACCTGTGCTCAACATACCTGTGCTCCACATACCTGGGCTCCACATACCTATGCTCAACATACCTATGCTTCACATACCTGTGCTCCACGTACCTGTGCTCCACATACCTGTGCTCCACATACCTGTGCTCCACATACCTGGGCTCCACATACCTCAGCCCTGAAGCTTATCTTTTTGCTTAAGCCTTTAGTGCTCATTTGCATGTATGCATACATAATGGTGGGAACCTGACATACCCAGTGTGTGTGTGTGTGTGTGTGTGTGTGTGTGTGTGTGTGTGTGTGTGTGTGTGTGAGATATTCTCATGTGGCCACCAAGATATTCGCCCGAAGATCATAACGAATATCCAGGCAGGATGGCCAGGGTGGAGGAGCCATCCCAGACATGGGACGCTGTGGGATGGGTTAATACCAAGACATCTAAACTGGAGGCAAGATGCATAACATGGGATCAACAGAAGGTTTGGGATATGTGATGTGGCCATGTGGGACACACACACACACACACACACACACACACACATACACGCAGGCCAGCCAGGGTCGGCCTCCTCATACTACATGTCCAGCATCACTCATACCTCCTCATACTCTACACCCAGTACCTCATACCCTCCTCATACCCCATTTCCAGCATCACTCATACGTCCCTCATACTCTATATCCATCACCTCCTCATACCATATTTCCAGCATCACTCATAACTCCTCATACTCTACTCTCAGCACCTCATACCGCATTTCCACCATCACTCATACGTCCCTCATACTCTACACCCTCCATCACCTCCTCATACCACATGTCCACCATCACTCATACGTCCCTCATACTCTACACCCTCCATCACCTCCTCATACCACATGTCCAGCATCACTCATACGTCCCTCATACTCTACACCCTCCATCACCTCCTCATACCACATGTCCACCATCACTCATACGTCCCTCATACTCTACACCCTCCATCACCTCCTCATACCACATGTCCACCATCACTCATACGTCCCTCATACTCTACACCCAGCACCTCATACCACATGTCCAGCATCACTCATACGTCCCTCATACTCTACACCCAGCACCTCATACCACATGTCCAGCATCACTCATACGTCCCTCATACTCTACACCCTCCATCACCTCCTCATACCACATGTCCACCATCACTCATACGTCCCTCATACTCTACACCCAGCACCTCATACCACATGTCCAGCATCACTCATACGTCCCTCATACTCTACACCCAGCACCTCATACCACATGTCCAGCATCACTCATACGTCCCTCATACTCTACACCCCCCATCACCTCCTCATAACCTTACCTTGTGAGGGTCACCCACTGACCAGGTGACATCAGCTGACCTCATGTATGGAAGCGGAGGATGGGCGTCCACCACCATCGACAATCCTAGAAGAAAAAAATGTCGAAATAGAAAATGTTTCGCCTCCTGTATTGTGTGGGGTTAAAGAAAACGGGAGGCAGGACTCGCGGAAGAGCACGCGAAGGGAAGGGAGTGAGGGGGTGTGGGGGGGTGTGGGGGGGGGGGGGTGTGGGGGGGTGTACTTTAGGTCAGTTGAGGAGGGGGGGAATGGTTGGATGGGGGGGGGGAGATATTGTAGGGGGAGAGGGAGAGGGGGGGGAGAGGCAAAGTGAGAGGGGGGGGAGAGGCAAAGTGAGAGGGGGGGGAGAGTGCGTCCTCTCACACAAGTTAATGTATAGCGGGTTGGTCACCTGGGCACATGCCGTTTTCTATGTCACGAACCTTGCCCACACGGTATAACTTTATTATGGCCCAACTAACTAACCTCAACCACCACATCGCTGGAAATCCTATTGCAAGATGGGATGAATTTCGCCCTAAGAGCAACGTCCGGCGCCCAGCGAGATGGCAACACCGGACCTGTACTTACGGGAGAGCCAATCATTTACGGTGTTACAAACGGATGGTTTGTAAGGAGGTCCATGATTGGTCGATGTGTTATTTACATTTTATTGATGCCAGATTTTATTTATTATTATTTTTTTATGTTTACTGAGAGTTGTGTAATTATAATTATCATTACTATAATAACTATTATCAGAATTATCAACGTTATTATTGCGTGAGATTATTTTAATTAAACAATAATGAGGAAATTAAGCTTCGTTAAACATTACGTTGATTGGATGGGTCTGGTCAGCCCCACGCGCGTCAGTGGCAACACGTGGCACGTGGTGTTCACCACACACCACGTGATGCGGCCGGGTCGCTCCCTGCGGGTGCGGCGGCCCCGAGTGAGACGATGGTGGCCGCTTGCTGCCCCCCTCCCCCTCCCCTCCCCTCCCCCCCTCCCACAACCTCCCCAAGAGACAAACATACAGACATACAACCTGAATAGGAATATACACAACGAGTATAGAAATATACACAACCAGTATAGGAATAACACAACGAGTATAGGAATATACACAACGAGTATACGAATATACACAACGAGTATAGGAATATACACAACCAGTATAGGAATATACACAACGAGTATAGAAATATACACAACGAGTATACGAATATACACAACGAGTATAGGAATATACACAACCAGTATAGGAATAACACAACGAGTATAGGAATATACACAACGAGTATACGAATATACACAAAGAGTATAGGAATATACACAAAGAGAATACGAATATACACAAAGAGTATACGAATATACACAACGAGTATAGGAATATACACAACCAGTATACTATACACAAAACAGATGGAGCCGCAGACCACCATACACATTCATATACACACATACGTGAGGATCATACACACTCATGTACGTGCATACAGTTGATCACACATGTTCATACAATCCCAAAACTGTACAGACACAATGCTGTATATATAGTCCAGGCTGTACACACACACACACACACACACACACACACACACACACACACACACACACACACATACAGGAAGCGTGTGGAGGGTGGGGAATATCTTCATTACAGTGTATGTATGTATATATGTATGTATGTATGTATGTATGTATGTATGTATGTATGTATGTATGTATGTATGTATGTATGTATGGTTGTATGTATGTATGTATGTATGTATGTATGTATGTATGTATGGCTAAGGCAATATTGAGCCAGGTGATCATAAGGGTCAAACTAGAATATGCTTCTCAAAGAATATGCTCACAAAGAGCTAATAGAGAAGGTCCAGAGGAGCAGCACAAACCTGCTCCACCACAATTACGGAAGTTGAGTCATACTGAGATATTAAAGCCCATAAATTTACACAATATGGAAGAGAGAAGAGTCAGGGACCCACCAGTGTACAACTCCCTCCCCGTACAGTACAAGAGATGGGCACCCACCAGTGTACAACTCCCTCCCCGTACAGTACAAGTGATGGGCACCCACCAGTGTACAGCCCCCCTCCCCGTACAGTACAAGAGATGGGCACCCACCACTGTACAACCCCCTCCCCGTACAGTACAAGTGATGGGCACCCACCAGTGTACAGCCCCCCTCCCCGTACAGTACAAGAGATGGGCACCCACCAGTGTACAACTCCCTCCCCGTACAGTACAAGAGATGGGCACCCACCAGTGTACAACTCCCTCCCCGCACAGTACAAGAGATGGGCACCCACCAGTGTACAACCCCCCCGTACAGCACAAGAGATGGGCACCCACCAGTGTACAACTCCCTCCCCGTATAGTACAAGAGATGGGCACCCACCAGTGTACAACCCCCTCCCCGTACAGTACAAGAGATGGGCACCCACCACTGTACAACTCCCTCCCCGTACAGTACAAGAGATGGGCACCCACCACTGTACAACTCCCTCCCTATACAGTACAAGAGATGGGCACCCACCAGTGTACAACTCCCTCCCCGTACAGTACAAGAGATGGGCACCCACCAGTGTACAACCCCCTCCCCGTACAGTACAAGAGATGGGCACCCACCACTGTACAACTCCCTCCCTATACAGTACAAGAGATGGGCACCCACCAGTGTACAACCCCCCTCCCCGTACAGTACAAGAGATGGGCACCCACCACTGTACAACCCCCTCCCCGTACAGTACAAGAGATGGGCACCCACCAGTGTACAACTCCCTCCCCGTACAGTACAAGAGATGGGCACCCACCACTGTACAACTCCCTCCCTATACAGTACAAGTGATGGGCACCCACCAGTGTACAGCCCCCCTCCCCGTACAGTACAAGAGATGGGCACCCACCACTGTACAACCCCCTCCCCGTACAGTACAAGAGATGGGCACCCACCAGTGTACAACTCCCTCCCCGTACAGTACAAGAGATGGGCACCCACCACTGTACAACTCCCTCCCTATACAGTACAAGAGATGGGCACCCACCAGTGTACAACTCCCTCCCCGTACAGTACAAGAGATGGGCACCCACCACTGTACAACTCCCTCCCTATACAGTACAAGAGATGGGCACCCACCAGTGTACAACCCCCTCCCCGTACAGTACAAGAGATGGGCACCCACCAGTGTACAACCCCCTCCCCGTACAGTACAAGTGATGGGCACCCACCCCTGTACAAGTCCCTCCCCGTACAGTACAAGAGATGGGCACCCACCACTGTACAACTCCCTCCCCGTACAGTACAAGAGATGGGCACCCACCACTGTACAACTCCCTCCCTATACAGTACAAGAGATGGGCACCCACCAGTGTACAACTCCCTCCCCGTACAGTACAAATAAGTAAGTACAAACAGGTGGTTAACTCCACACACCCCATGTTCTATCGACACTCACAAAAAGTGTTGGCAAAGTGGAGCCCATCACACCACATCTCCAGCAGGTTAGCGAGACACGAGACCTTTGTGGCTCTGCCTCCAGCTGGACTTCACCAGACCAGTTGGACCTTACCAGACCAGCTGGACCTTACCAGATCAGCTGGATCTCATCAGACCAGCTGGACCTCACCACAGCTGGCGATCTGGTCAAACATTATATGATGCTCAAGGAAGCCATCATCAACATGATGGTCATTATCATCAACCTAGATCCACACACTGAGGGGCCCATCTCCACCCTGACCCACACACTGAGGGGCCCATCTCCACCCTGACCCACACACTGAGGGACCCATCTCCACCCTGACCCACACACTGAGGGGCCCATCTCCACCCTGACCCACACACTGAGGGACCCATCTCCACCCTGACCCACACACTGAGGGGCCCATCTCCACCCTGACCCACACACTGAGGGACCCATCTCCACCCTGACCCACACACTGAGGGGCCCATCTCCACCCTGACCCACACACTGAGGGGCCCATCTCCACCCTGACCCACACACTGAGGGGGGGCCATCTCCACCCTGACCCACACACTGAGGGGGGCCATCTCCACCCTGATCCACACACTGAGGGGCCCATCTCCACCCTGACCCACACACTGAGGGGCCCATCTCCACCCTGACCCACACACTGAGGGGCCCATCTCCACCCTGACTCACACACTGAGGGGCCCATCTCCACCCTGACCCACACACTGAGGGAGCCATCTCCACCCTGACCAAAACTGAGGGACCCATCTCCACCCTGACCCACACACTGAGGGAGCCATTTCCACCTGACCCACACACTGAGGGGCCCATCTCCACCCTGACCACACACTGAGGGCCCATCTCCACCCTGACCCACACACTGAGGGGCCCATCTCCACCCTGACCCACACACTGAGGGACCCATCTCCACCCTGACCACACACTGAGGGACCCCTCTCCACCCTGACCCACACACTGAGGGGCCCATCTCCACCTGACCCACACACTGAGGGCCATCTCCACCCTGACCCACACACTGAGGGGCCCATCTCCACCCTGACCCACACACTGAGGGACCCATCTCCACCTGACCCACACACTGAGGGGCCCATCTCCACCCTGACCCACACACTGAGGGGCCCATCTCCACCCTGACCACACATGAGGGTCCATCTCACCTGACCACACACTGAGGGTCCCATCTCCCACCCTGACCCACACACTGAGGGGCCATCTCCACCTGACACACACACTGAGGGGTGCCATCTCCACCCTGACCATACACTGAGGGGCCATCTCCACCCTGACCCACACACTGAGGGTCCCATTCCACCCTGACCCACACATGAGGGGCCCATCTCCACCACTGACCCACCCACTGAGGGGCCCATCTCCACCTGACCCACACACTGAGGTGGCCATCTCCACCCTGACCCACACACTGAGGGGCCCATCTCCACCTGACCCACACTGAGGGGCCCATCTCCACCCTGACACACACACTGAGGGGTGCCATCTCCACCCTGACCCACACACTGAGGGGCCCATCTCCACCCTCACCCACACACTGAGGGTCCCATCTCCACCCTGACCCACACACTGAGGGGCCCATCTCCACCCTGACCCACACACTGAGGGGCCCATCTCCACCCTGACCCACACACTGAGGGTCCCATCTCCACCCTGACCCACACACTGAGGGGCCCATCTCCACCCTGACCCACACACTGAGGGGCCCATCTCCACCCTCACCCACACACTGAGGGTCCCATCTCCACCCTGACTCACACACTGAGGGCCCATCTCCACCCTGACCCACACACTGAGGGGTGCCATCTCCACCCTGACCCACACACTGAGGGGCCCATCTCCACCCTGACCCACACACTGAGGGAGTCATCTCCACCCTGACCCACACACTGAGGGTCCCATCTCCACCCTGACCCACACACTGAGGGTCCCATCTCCACCCTGACCCACACACTGAGGGGCCCATCTCCACCCTGACCCACACACTGAGGGGTGCCATCTCCACCCTGACCCACACACTGAGGGGCCCATCTCCACCCTGACCCACACACTGAGGGGCCCATCTCCACCCTGACCCACACACCGAGGGGCCCATCTCCACCCTGACCCACACACTGAGGGTCCCATCTCCATCCTGACCACACACTGAGGGCCATCTCACCCTGACCCACACATCTGAGGGGCCCACTCCACCCTAACCCACACACTGAGGGGCCCAATCTCCACCATGACCC
>NC_092276.1:16770166-16772666 GCF_036320965.1 Panulirus ornatus
GTTTGCCGGCCAGCTTCCGGGGGGAGGGGCGGCGTCGGCCACATCAGAAGTGGATTTGGGTGTTTATTGACGTTCGGGCAAAACACAGCCCAACAGGCGCACGTCTCCCCCGGGGGCGGGCTGCTGTGACACACATGAACTGCGCCTAATATTACCCCCTAAGGGCGGCGCCCTTTGGAGGGCTTGCGCCGCCTGGGCTGACCCACCTTCCGGCAGATTTACCGCTGGTGCTGGAGCGAGAGGCAGGAGCCAGACATTATATACACCTGTACCTCGCTACTGAAGGCACCGCTCCCGTAACAGAGTCTGGTTTACCAAACACGCCCGTGTCGACCAGAAGCTGAGTGGGGGCTCTGTGTGCCTCTATGTAGCTCTCTGTGCCACGGTGTTCCCCCGGCGCCGTCTGTGGCACGCGCGCTCTATGTAGCACTGAGGACATGTGACATTTTCTCCCTGCGTCTATATAATTCGTCTTGGTGAAGTGTGGTAGCGGAGGGAGGAGGAGTGTGTGGCCCTGTGGAGCAACGCCCTCTCTCTCTCTCTCTCTCTCTCTCTCTCTCTCTCTCTCTCTCTCTCTCTCTCTCTCTCTCTCTCTCTCTCTCACCTCCGTACACGACCGTCCACACAGCCACCTTGGCACTCCCTCATGCCCCCTGGATCTGTGTAGCGCCGCCCCGCGCCCCTTCCCGACACACTCACTGACCTAACGTGGCACAGATGGCGGTACAGAACTCCCCGCCCACACTGGTCACGAAGGGTCATTATTGCTCAGTACAGACACAAAACCTCGATACAACGAAGGGCGACCTCGGCTAATCCAGTCAAAAATGTAATCCATTATGAGACAGTCCCCCCCCCCCCCCCAACGTGAATTACATTATCACGTGACCATAATGACGTGTCTATGTCGCCTATTTGAGGACGACGGTGATATAGAAGGAGAACCAGGCTATGACACAAGTCCGGCTCCCACTGATCCCTCTGTACCTCAGTCCCGGGATATAGAAGTGATTCTGTGTCACGACCACTGTAGGTTACATAGTGTCACGACCACTGTAGGTTACATAGTGTCACGACCACTGTAGGTTACATAGTGTCACGACCACTGTAGGTTACATAGTGTCACGACCACTGTAGGTTACATAGTGTCACGACCACTGTAGGTTACATAGTGTCACGACCACTGTAGGTTACATAGTGTCACGACCACTGTAGGTTACATAGTGTCACGACCACTGTAGGTTACATAGTGTCACGACCACTGTAGGTTACATAGTGTCACGACCACTGTAGGTTACATAGTGCCACGACCACTGTAGGTTACATAGTGCCACGACCACTGTAGGTTACATAGTGTCACGACCACTGTAGGTTACATAGTGTCACGACCACTGTAGGTTACATAGTGTCACGACCACTGTTATTATTATTATCATTTTGCTTTGTCGCTGTCTCTCGCGTTAGCGAGGTAGCGCAAGGAAACAGACGAAAGAAATGGCCCAACCCACCCACATACACATGTATATACATTCACGTCCACACACACAAATATACATACCTATACATCTCAATGTACACATATATATATACACACAGACACATACATATATACACATGCACACAATTCACACTGTCTGCCCCTTATTCATTCCCATCGCCACCTCGCCACACATGGAATAACAACCCCCTCCCCCTCATGTGCGCGAGGTAGCGCTAGGAAAAGACAACAAAGTCCCTATTCGTTCACACTCAGTCTCCAGCTGTCATGTAATAATGCCCGAAAACACAGCTCCCTTTCCACATCCAGGCCCCACACAACTTTCCATGGTTTACCCCAGACGCTTCACATGCCCTGGTTCAATCCATTGACAGCACGTCGACCCCGGTATACCACATCGTTCCAATTCACTCTATTCCTTGCACACCTTCCACCCTCCTGCATGTTCAGGCCCTGATCACTCAAAATCTTTTTCACTCCATCTTTCCACATCCAATTTGGTCTCCCACTTTTCCTCGTTCCCTCCACCTCCGACACATATATCATCTTGGTCAATCTTTCCTCACTCATTCTTTCCATATGCCCAAACCATTTCAAAACGCCCTCTTCTGCTCTCTCAACCACGCTCTTCTCATTTCCACACATCTCTCTTACCCTTTCATTACTTACTCGATCAAACCACCTCACACCACATATTGTCCTCAAACATCTCATTTCCAGCACATCCACCCTCCTGCGCACTACTCTATATATAGCCCACGCCTCGCAACCGTACAACATTGTTGGAACCACTATTCCTTCAAACATACCCATTTTTGCTTTCCGAGATAATGTTCTCGACTTCCACACATTCCTCAAGGCTCCCAGGATTTTCGCCCCCTCCCCTACCCTATGATTCA
This sequence comes from Panulirus ornatus, assembly GCF_036320965.1. Taxonomy (NCBI): domain Eukaryota; kingdom Metazoa; phylum Arthropoda; class Malacostraca; order Decapoda; family Palinuridae; genus Panulirus; species Panulirus ornatus. The sequence goes on from NC_092276.1 coordinate 16,772,564, forward strand.
CTTCCGCTTCCATGGTTCCATCCGCTGCCAGATCCACTCCCAGATATCTAAAACACTTTACTTCCTCCAGTTTTTCTCCATTCAAACTTACCTCCCAATTGAC